>NW_007062097.1:132030-134475 GCF_000164805.1 Carlito syrichta
GAGGTCGACGGTCTCACGCCGCCGGGTCTCTGCGGCCGGGGGCGGCCCTTCCTTCGCGGCTCCTCTGGACGGCAGGCCTTCCTGCGGGCCGCGCGGCCTCGGTGTCCTCATGCGCCGGTGCGTGCCTCCTTCTCAGCCGGCCCCCGAAGCCGCCCAGCCTCACCCCCAGGGCCTTCCTGGAAGCGGAGGCTCTTCGGGAAGGCTGCCAAAGTCCGCGGCATGCCCACCGTGAGTTCCTTCCACCCTCGTGCTTCGACAGCACGTGATGTTTCCGATGCTTTGCGTCCCTGTGGCTGAGCGAGGCCTGGGAGACGCTGGGCACGAGGCCAGGAAACGGCCATCCACCGGAAGCGCGGAGTCCCCCAGGAAGCGGCCGTCCACCGGAAGCCGGAGCGCACCCGCGTTCACCTGTGTTTTAGTAAACATCTGGAGTTGTGCAGCCTTGTCGTCGACGGCACAGTCCGCTTTGAGAACGTTTCCCTCACCTTCCCCGCCCTCCAGGTCCCTCGGGCCCATTTGCAGTGGGTTGCGGCTTCCGGCCCCTGGTCACCTCTCGCCAGCTTTATGCCTCTTTGTTTAGATTTCCCAGTTTTGGACTTTTCGGAGTCTGACTGGTGGCGATACCTGGAGTTGTGGTTCGGCCTCTTGTAGAAGACAGTTTTGGTTCACAACTACCTGGCTGGGAGCGTTGTGACGACTGTTGATTGGAGACTAGGTATGCCAGAAGCTCCCTTCACTCATTAAATTTGGATGGGTTGAATTAAGGTTTTCAGATTTATTAGCTGAAAGTTTGTTAAGGATGCTGACTATGTTGATTGCCTGGCTTGGCATTGGATCCGGGCCCTTGCGCTTGTGCTACTTTGGACAACCATTCAGCCTTCCCGTGTCTCCTCGTACAGGGCATACGCTTGCCTAGTTAAAATGAGTTACTGCATGGGAAGTGTTTGCAATAGTGTTTGGCACATTTTATCTGAACTAAAAAGGTCAGCTGCCATTTTCTTACACGGATACTTTATTTGGGGTGAGAGGGTGATGGGTTAAAGAAAGATGAGTGCTATGGCAACCCATTGGGCTAGGGTATTAAAATGTGTTTTGAAGCCTGTTTTTTAATGACCCAGATCAATTTGTGGCATATATTTATTTGCTCCCTGGGAGTTGGTAGGAAACGTACACCCATCACCGAGATTATTTTGATAGTTACTTTGGGTACTTTATTTTTTTCCCCAGGAAATTACGTATTTCCTAAATATTTGCAGTTATTAGATTAAAAAGTACATGATGTAGTTTGTTTTTGTTTTTGTTTTTTTGAGTTGGAGTCTCTCTCTGTCACCCAGACTGGAGTGCAGTGGCTGTTCCCGGCCCCCGCAGCCTCAACCTGCCGGGCTCCGGCGATCCTTCCGCTTCAGCCTTCCAAGTAGCTGGAACTACAGGCGCGGGCTACCACGCCCGGCTAATTTTTGATTTTATTGTAGAGATGAGATCTTGTCAAGTTGCCCAGGCGGGTCTCGAACCCGCGGGCTCAGGCAATCCACTCACCTCAGCCTCCAGAAGTGCTGGGTTTACAGGCTGAGCCCCCGAGCCCGGCCTTGATGTGGTTTTAAGAGTGTGATCTCTGAGGGGGCAGAAATGAGGGTTAGAGTCTGGAGCTCTTACTAGATGTAGGGCACTGAGCGGTTTGCTTAACTTCAGACCCCAGTTTCACCCACAGAATTTGATAACAATGGGACGCAACCTTCCTGGTTGTCAGGAGGATTACACAGAATAAATCTTTTACTTAACCGCAGCACCTGGCAGCATAGGGAAAGTTCCATAGCTGTCAGCTGTTGTTATTTTCATTATGCAGAATTCTTTCCAATTAAAACAGCTTAGGGATTGTAAACCTCTGTGAACCAGTTAATTAAAATGAACTGGGAAGCCCTCCACTATTTTCTAGGCCTTGGAACACTTTATGGAACAGAAAATTATTTGTTCCTTGAAAGTTCACAGTTTCCATTCCTTCTTCAGTCACCCTTTGAAGCCAGGCTTTTTCTTCCTTTTGTTGGGGGGGGTTCTTTTGCATACTCTTCCATTTCAATGGGAGTTTCCAATTTAATAACAAAGAAAGGCGGTCAGCAGATCTTTTCTTGTGAAGGGCCAAAGAGCAAATATTTTCAGGCATTGCAGGGTATACAGTGTCTGTCGAAATTACTCCGTTCTGCAAAGCTGCTGTAGACAACATTGTAACATTTGCTACATGAGTGTGGCAAATTATTGGATAGCTATGTTCGGTAAAACTTTATGAACACTGAACTCCCGATTATATATGATTTTTCTTGTGTTATGAAATATTATTCTTTTGATTTTTAAAAACAAGCTGGGCTTGGTGGCTCAGTCTGTAATCCCGCACCTTTGGGAGGCTGAGGTGAGTGGATTGCCTGAGCCCACGGGTTTGAGACTCACCTGGGC
>NW_007062097.1:134495-136536 GCF_000164805.1 Carlito syrichta
CTTGGAAGGCTGAGGCGGAAAGATCACTGGAGCCCAGCAGGTCGAGGCTGTGGTGGCTGGGAGCGGCCACTGCACTCCAGTCTGGGCGACCCAGTGAAACTCCAACTCAAAAAACAAAACAAAGCAAACAAAAAAAAAATGTATTTTTGATTCGTTATGTATGTGGGCTGTGTGGACTTTATAAAGACCGAAGGCTGGATTTGGCCTGCAACATAGGGACTAATGGTGTGATCAAGAATCAGAAAGACATGGGTTTAAATCTTGGTTCTGATATGTATTAATTGAGTGTATTTGGACAACTTACTATTTCTCTCTGAGCCTCATGTTATTCCATCTTGCAGATGGGCAATACATATATCTATATTCTTGGTCATTAGTTTGTGATAATACATGTGACTGAAGTCTGTGTGATAATGTACAGTGCGGAGTCCAGTGACTCATATATTAGCTATATCATGTTCTTTTCTGAGAGGTAGTCAAGTAAGATAAGTACTAGAAGGTAGAGCCAGATGACCTGGGTTTTAATTCTGGCAACTCTCTAGCCAGGATTAATTTTGTACCATTCACCCTCTTGATGCCTCCCTTTCCTCATATGTAAGATATAGATTATTAGTAGTACCTGACTTAGATAGTTGTCATGAAGATTAAATAAGCTAACAATTATAAAGTGCTTGGAAACATTCCTGTCATAAAAATTCTCTGCCAATATTAGCTGGTATTATTTCAAAGTAAAGTACATTTGGGGTTGAAAATCCGTGTGCCTTATTGTTCAAATAAAATAATTTTGCCTCTTGCTGGAGTGATACAATTTATAAGGCATAGAAATTATTTGTTCCTTGGAATTGTGAAGAAAGCTGCCCATAAACGGCGAAGGCTTAGTGTGCTTTTGAGGAAAACATTCCCTTGACATTTGCCAAGTTTTCATTATCTGCTTTCCAAGAATGATCAATTTCATTATGGCTTTCAAAAATTAATAGCCCAGAAATGTTCCCAGTGGTGGTTGAGAGCTCAGGCTTAGAATCTGACAAATTTGGGTTTGATTCCTGGTCCTGCCACCTGTTAGCTTGTAGCATGGGAAAAGACACTAACCTCTCAAGAATTGCCTCTCATCTATAAAACCTGGATAATTTGCCTCATTGAGTTGTTAGGATAATTAAACATAATAATTCACATAAGATGCTCGGTGCCAGGTCTTAATCATTGTAAAGTTTTATAAATAAATGATAGCTATTATTTTTATTATTCTCCAGGCCATTCTTGAAGTAAGATCTATTTAAGATTGAAAACCATTTGCTAGGTTCTTAAATGGGCAGCTTTCTCTCTTATTTGACACTTGAAATGTTTAATAGTATTACAGGTTGAGGAACTCTCATATGAAATACTTGGCACCAGAAGATTTGGATTTTGCTTTTTAAGATTTGGGATTCTCAACCTGTATGGGAATTATTTATTCTTAGGAGTCTGCCCTCATAAAGTTGTTAGTTACCAGTTTATATTTTCTCAAAAATGAGGAACATTTCTTGAAGATCTTCAGTACATTTGCATAGGATTGTATTGGGAGGTAGTAAGCAATATAGACAGAAAAACCCAGATTTGAATTCTGACTCTCAACTAGATTATAACTATGAGTGGATAACATCCTCTTGGCTGTAAATTTCTAATCTATAAAACAAGTATATTAATTTCAGATTTCAGTAAAGTTGTTGAGAGAATTCACCTAGGCATTTTAATAACAGCTTTATCAAGATATAATTCACATACCATACAATTTATTCATTTAAAGTGTACTTTGGTGGTTTATATAGTCAAGAGTTGCACAACCGTCACTGCAGTCACTCTTAAGAATATTTTCATTACCCTAAAAAGAAATCCTCATTCCTCTTTCTCTTCTTCCTCCATCCTAGGCAGCTGTTAATTTACTTTTGTCGATGGATTTGCTATTATGGATGTATCATGTAAATGGAATCATATAATATGTGGGCTTTTGTGACTGACTGACTTCTTTTACTAAGCTTAGTATTTTCTTTTTTTTTTTTTTTTT
>NW_007062097.1:136627-149764 GCF_000164805.1 Carlito syrichta
AAGTTGCTGGAACTACAGGCGCGCGCTACCATGCCCGGCTAATTTTTGATTTATTGTGGAGATGAGGTCTTGCCAAGTTGCCCTGGCGGGTCTCAAACCTGCGGGCTCAGGCAATCCACTCACCTCAGCCTCCCAAAGGCGCGGGATTACAGGCTGAGCCACCGAGCCCGGCAAAGCTTAGTATTTTCAAAGTTCATCCATGCAGTAGCATGTATCAGTTCTTCATTCTTTTTTTTTGAGTTGGAGTCTCACTCTGTCACCCAGACTGGAGTGCAGTGGCCAGCAGCCTCGACCTGCTGGGCTCCGGCGATACTTCTCTTTCAACCTTCCAAGTAGCTGGAACTACAGGCACGTGCTACACTCCTGGCTAATTTTTTATTTATTTATTTTTTTGAGTTGGAATCTCACTCTGTTGCCCAGACTGGAGTGCAGTGGCCACTCTCGACCTGTTGGGCTCCGGCGATTCTTCCCCCTCAGCCTTTCAAGTAACTGGAACTACAGGTGCGTGCTACCACGCCCGGCTCATTTTTGATTTATTGTAGAGATGAGGTCTCACCAAGTTGCCCAGGCGGGTCTCAAACCCGTGGGCTCAGGCAATCCACTCATCTCAGCCTCCCAAGGTGCGGGATTACAGACTGAGCCACCAAGCCTGGCTAATTTTTGATTTATTATAGAGATGAGGTTTCGCCAAGTTGCCCAGGCGCGTCTCAAACTCATGGGCTGAGGCAGTCAACTCACTTCGGACTCCCAAAGCACTGGGATTACAGGCTGAGCCACCGAGCCTGGCCAGTTCTTCATTCTTTTACAGTAAGATAATATTCCGTTGTATGGATAATACCACATTTTATCTATCTTTTTATAAGCTGATAGGCATTTGGATTGTCTCTCCTTTTTGGGTATTGTGAATGGTGCTGCTGTGACCATTCCTGTACAGATTTTTGTGTGGACATGTGTTTTCACTTCACCTAGGAGTAAAACTGCTGGGTCATGTGGTTACTAACCTGTTTCCTAAGTGGCACTCAGATCTTTTTAAAAACACCCTAATGTCTGGCACAGAGTGAGTACCCCATACAAGATAACTATTTCTCTAACACATTTTAATTGAAAGGAATATGTGGCCAGGCACAGTGGTTTAGCCTGTAATCCCAGAACTTTGGGAGGTTGAGACGAGAGGATTGCCTGAGCCTGCTTGTTCAAGACCAGCCTGGGCAATGTGGTGAGACCTCATCACTACAATAAGTCACAAAAACTAGCTGGACGTGGTGCCTGCATCTGTAGTTGCAGCTACTTGGAAGGCTGAGGTGGAAGGATTGCCTAAGCCCAGCAGGTCAAGGCTGTGGTGGCCATGAGCATGCCACTGTACTCCAACCTGGGAGACAAGAGTGAGACTCCACTCAAAAAATATATAGAAAGTCTTGAAAGCCAGTTTTCTAATTTAGTTCAATGAATTGGCAAGCCTTTTTGAAAAATATATATGCCCTGGAATGATTTATGCAGGCCAAGAATAATTGGTTCTTTGAACATTTGAAGGACACTTCGAGTCAGACTGAGATTTCAAGTAATTTCTGTTTCTCTAGAGAACGATACATTTCTTTAAGGTTTTTCAGTTTAGTGGCACAGGTTAGTGGTTCCAGAGTCTGACCTCTGGAGTCACTAGTTATGCAATTTGAGTAACTGAGCTTCAGTTTCCTTATATGTAAAATAGAGGTGATGAGGACACCTATCTTGGGAACTGTGAAGATGAGTTGCAAATACATGTAATGCTTGATGCAGTATCTAGCACACAGGAAATGTTCAATAAATACTTAGTTTTTATCGCATGGAGCCTGTGGGGTGCTAGGTTATTAATATGTACTGGGAAGTTTTACTATATACTATTCTTTGTAGGAAGACTTTCCCGATTTTTTTCTTTTATTTCTCTTCCTTTGGCAGTCATTTTGGTGATTTTTATTTTCCTTGAAAATGTTCATTTTCATTAAAAATTTCATTTGTATTAATCTCAAATCATATTGAATATTAACATGTTTGCTTTAACTTTTAATAGGTAATATACTTTTGGAGTTCAAAATTCAAAAAGGAAAAGGTATACACTGAAAATTTCCTTCCTATTTGCAATCTCCCAGTCATCAATTTCCCTCCTTGTAGATAACCAGTATCATTAGTTTTGTTAATATTTTTCCACAGTTAAGCCGGGCTCGGTGGCTCAGCCTGTAATCCCGGCTAATTTTTTGATTGATTGTAGAGATGAGGTCTCACCAAGTTGCCCAGGTGGGTCTCAAACCCGCGGGCTCAGGCAATCCACTCACCTCAGCCTCCCAAGGCGCAGGATTACAGTCTGAGCCACCGAGTCCAGTTATACCTTAACTTTTTATTTAACAATGTATCTTGGAGATTATTCTGGAAGAATTTTTCCATTCTTTTTTATGGTTGTAGAATTTTCTATTAATTGTATGTTTCATAATTTATTCAACCAGTCCCCTCTTTGTGAACATTTTGGTCATTGTTAGAATTTTTAAAATTTATATTTCTTATCTGTTTTTCTGTTTTCTGATTCATGTTTTACTTTGATCTCAATGATTGTCATTTTCTCTATTCCCCTTAGATTTGTGGACCTTTAAAACCAGCCAGATAAGAATGCATTTTCTCTATCAGCCTGATGATCAGCATTGTGAAAGCAGGAGTACCACTCCTTATCATTCTGATTATGTCCCGAAGCATTGACGTGTGAGTATGTGTGGAAATCCATGTAGAGAACATGGGTGAGATTTGACTGCAGATCTTATCTATGAGGAATTCTTTTAGTGTGCTAGAGGTTGTGGTTGTCTGGAATTGTCTGGAATCTCCATTCCTTTAATGGCCTATAACAATGGTCCCTAACCTTTTTGGCATTAGAGACTGGTTTTGTGGAAGACAGTTTTTCCATGGATGGGAGTGGGATGGTTTCAGGATGATTCAAACACATAACATTTACTGTGCACTTTATTTCTGTTATTATTACATTGTAATATATAATGAAATAATTATACAACAGCTGATGGAAGTGGTAAATAAAATGATGGGCAGGCCACATGCGGACTAAAATAAGTATCCGATTCTGATTTAAAGCCTGCCACCAGTTGCAAGTGTACATCAGCTCACTTGCCACTCACTGTCAGGGTTTTGATGTGAGTCTGCAAGCAGTTGATTTATTATGGAGTCTGTGCAATCAAACCTTACTGCCAATGTTAATCTGTATTTGCAGTGGCTCCCCAGTGCTAACATCACTGCCTCAGCCCCACCTTAGGTCTTTAGGGAGCACACAGTCTAGATCCTGTGCATGTGCAGTTCACAATAGGGTTTGTGCATGCCGTTGCTGATTTTATAGGAGGCAGAGCTCAGGCGGTAATGTGAGCAATGCAGAACATCTGTAATTACAGATGAAGCTTTCTTGCTCAACCACCACTCACTTCATGCTGTGCAGCCTGATTCCTAACAGGTCACAGGCTGGTAGCCATTCTGTTTTCTAGCTACACAGGTCTCCATACTTCTTTCTGCCTCATAAACCTTGTTCATACTGTTAGCTAGGCATGGAATGTTTGTCCTCATTGCCTGCACCAGGGCAGGCTCTGTAGTATATGCATTATATCATAGTGTTTCTTTTGTTACATTTGTTACTTGTTACTTCATGTTATTTGTGTGATTGCTTAATTGCTTGGCTTCATCAATGGATTATAAGCTCCATGAAGGCAAAGACTATGATCATCTGTTTATTGTTGTATCCCTATTATATGGATGTAGCTGATACTTATTAGCTGTTTATTAAAATCTACCATTTTACCACTTCAGGATTATGGCTTTCTGGCTGGTAAACCAACTTGAGCAAAAAGTGGATGAATAACTCTGCATTTTCTAAATAAGTAAAGTACTTTGGTTATCATGTTATAGCTTGACTTCTGAATGTTTTCATTTCCTATGAGAAATGGTGCACAGTGCCCTTTTGGACAGGGACATATGAGCTGAACTTTAGTTCTCAGCCTTAACATTGTCTGCCAGACTTGACATATTTTCTTTTATAACATCTGATTTATGATGGAGTGGTTCTTTGCCTGTCTTTAATCTTGTAATTAATTTCTTTGGAAAACTGATCTTTTAACATTTGGATTTAAGAACAGCTTTTGTGAAAGAGATGGTTGCCTTTAATATGAATTCTTTGACTTTATAGTGTCCTGAAACTCCTTGAGAGAATTAAAAAATAAAAATAAAGGTTTTCTTAAGGAGACTTTGTTAGATTTGCATTATTGAGGAACTGTATACAAATTTGAATACAGATATATTTGCCTATCTAGCACTGAATATATACACGAGTCCTAAATGCTGAAGATCTGATTTCTTTCTTTATTTTGTTAAGTAGTGTTATTTTCATCTGATTATTCATACAGCAAACCAGCTGTGTGCAGAAGACTTTCAGAGCTCTAGCAAAGACCTCTCCAGAATCCTTACTCAACTTTTCCACTTTATTTAGTGTATACATACCAAATGTTACATATTCCAGACAGCTCTTGATTTTGTGCTCTTCCCCTGACCAAACCTGTGTCTCAAAGACTCACCAATAACACTTCATCTACCCAGTTGCCCAAACCAGAAACACGGGAATCACTTCTGATGTCTTTTGTTTTGACCACACATACACAAATCATCAGCAAGATTTGTCTGTTTTGTCTCTAGAATGACTCTTGCACTTACTTGTTCACTTCTCTGTCTCTACTGCCACCATAGTTCAGAGCCTTGTCATCCTTTGCATAGACAGCTGCTTCCTAATTGGTCTTCCTGCTTCCTTTCTTTAGCCTCCTAGGTCTCCAAAGATCAGCATGAATCATCTTACAATAAATTGTGTCAGACTTTATTTAAAAGTCTTTAATGACCTCCCATTACATTTGGGATTATGTTCAAGATCTTTATCTTGGCCCACAGTTCCTAAAGAGTTGACTCTTGCATACCTATACCTCATTTTGCCTACCTATACCTCATTTTGTACCCCTAGCTGTCCTCCAGCTATTCTGGTGTCTTTCCTATATTTTTCCTTTATGGTCTTTGTACATTGCTGTTTTGTCTGTCTGGAATATTCTTTCCCTTGCTCTCCCCAGGGCTACCTCTTATCAAAATTTAGTCTCAGTTTCTCTTCCTCAGAGAATCCTTCCCTGACTATTCTGTATCTGCCTGTACAAATATAACCCTCCTTGTTTCGGCTTCCTGTGTTTTATTTTTTTAAATAGAGACTCGCTATGTTGTCTAGGCTGGCCTTGAACTCCTGGACTCAAGCAGTCTTCCTGTCATGGCCTCGCAAAGTGCTGAGATTTATAAGCATGAGCCACCATGCCTAGTACCTGTTTTTTTTCTTTAAAGTATTCACCATAATCTTTAAAGGTTTATTTTGTTTGCCAACTTACTTATTGAATGTTTCTTCCTGGCTAGACTGAAACTCTGAAGACATATTTATTAAATAAATGAATTAGGGCAGAGGCCATTTCAGTTTTATTTACAGTGAACCATGAACTTGAGCTAGCACTGGACCTTTTTTATTTAATTTAATTTAATTTATTTATTTATGTATTGAGTTGGAGTCTCACTCTGTCACCCAGACTGGAGTGCAGTGGCTGCTCCAGACCACCGCAACCTCGACCTGCTCGACTCTGGCAATCCTTCTGCCTCAGCCTTCCAAGTAGCCAGAACTACAGGTGCGTGCTACCACACCCGGCTAATTTTTGATTTATTGTAGAGATGAGGTCTCGCCAAGTTGCCCAGGCGGGTCTCGAACCCGCGGGCTCAGGCAATCCACTCACCTCAGCCTCCCAAAGTGCTGGGATTACAGGCTGAATCACCGAGCCCGGCTTATTTTTTAATCCCCAATATGATAGTAGCATTGGGTCTTATATGTAGTAGGTACCTGAGTATTTGTTGAAAGAACAACTGAATAAGTATTTATTGAGAGACTTCTATGTATTAAAACTTTGTGTTAGGCCTTAAGATCATAATAGCAAAAAAGACTTCTATTCATACCTACCCAAATAGCCCAATCTATTACAGATTTATTATAAACCAGTGGTTCTCAAACTTTTTATTCCCAAGACCCATTTATAGTCTTGAAAATTACTGGGGACCCCGAAGGACTTTTCCTTATGTGGCTTATTCCTATCTCTATATGTAGTTTTAGAAAGTAAAAACTCAGAAATAAAAAAGTCAGAGTACTTCAGTAGTCTACTTTCAACAGTGGATAGATCATCCAGACAGAAAATCAATAAGGAAATAATAGACTTGAACAATACTGTAGACCAAATGGACCTGGTACACATATATAGGACATTCTACCTAACAGCAGCAGGATGTATATATTTTTTTAGGTGCACAAGGAACATTTGCCAGGATAGATCATATACTAGGTCACAAAACAAGCCTTAACAAATTAAAGACTACTGAAATCTTAAGTGTCTTTTCTGACCACAACGGTATGAAACTAGGAATCACTAACAAAAGGAAAATAGGAAAATTCACAATTATGTGAAAATTAACAGCACACTCCTGAACAGCCAGTAGGTCAAAGAAGAAATCAAAAAAGGAAATAAAAAATATCTTGATTCAAATGAAAATGGAAACACAACATGCCAAAACTTATGGGATGCAGGGAAATCAGTTCTAAGAGGGAAGTTCATGGTAATAAATACCACATTAAAAAAAGATGATCTCAACCTAACTTTATAGCCCTAGAAAATAGAAAAAGATGAACAAATTAAGCTCAACATCAGAAAAAAGGAAAGAATAAAGATCAGAGCAAAAATAAATGAAATAGAGACTAGAAAAAAACAATGGAAAAGATAATTGAAACTAAGATAATAGTGAAATCTGGTTTTTTGAAAGATAAAATTAGCAAACCTTTAGCTAGACTAAGAACAGACTTAAAATTATAAATGAAAGAGGAGACATTACAGCTGATACCCCAGAAATACAAAGGATCATAAGAGACTACTATGAACAATTATGCATCCACACTAATCCAGAAGAAATGAACAAATTCTTAGAAGCACAACCTACCAATACTGAAATAATGAATAAATTGAAAATTTGAACAGATTGGTGATGAGTAAGGAGATTGAAATTTCAAAAACTTTCCAACAAAGAAAAGCCCAGGACCTGATGGCTTCACTGGTGAATTCTACCAAATATTTAAGGGATAATTAATGCCAAGCTGTCTTAAATGCTTTCAGAAAATTAAAGAGGAGGGAAAACTTTCAAATTAATTTTATGAGGGCAGCATTACCTTGATACCAAAGCTAGACAAAAACACTACAAGCAAACTACAGGCCAGTATGCCTGATGAACATAGATGTAAAAATCCTAAACAAAATAACTAGCAAACCTAATTCAACGGCACATCGAAAGAATCATACACCGTGATTAAGTGGGATTTATCACTGGGATACAAGGATGGTTCAACATATGTAAATAATTAACCCTCTGCACTCACATACATGTTGCAGCTCACCTACCAGTAACTTGACTACATATTTTTACGAAATAGTGAAAAACAAATCATATTAAATAGTATAGCGCTGGCACCAGTTATCTTATTATAATGATATTTGGCTTATAATTTTGGAGATTGCGGAACCTATTTATGACCAAAAAGTCAAACTTTTATGTCTTATATTTTGTTATATATTTTGTATATATTTATATCTTATATTTTGGTAATATGAAATAGTCACTGATATGTATTGCTGTCTCATTGATACATGCTGTGCAGTAGTAATTTGTCTTCCTCCTGGTGTTTTTCTATTTGAGTAGACAATGCAGTCCCATTTTATTCCTCTCACATTAATAATATGTAATTTATTGTCTAGTTTGTTTGAAGAAGATGTGGAAGGATGTACTCATGATTCCTGAAAACTTCTTTTCTTTTTTTTTTTGAGTTGGAGTCTCACTCTGTCGCCTAGACTGGAGTGCAGTCGCCGCTCCCGGTCACTGCAGCCTCGACCTGCTGGGCTCTGACGATCATTCCACCTCAGCCTTCCGAGTAGCCAGAACTACAGGCGCACACTACCACACCCAACTGATTTTTTGATTTATTGTAGAGATGAGGTCTCGCCAAGTTGCCCAGGTGGATCTCGAACCCGCGGGCTCAGACAATTCACTCATCTCAGCCTCCCAAAGCATGGGATTACAGGCTGAGCCACCGAGCCCGGCTTAAAACTACTTTTCAACTGATCATATCTCAGTATATATTCCATCTCTTTGTTTTCTCATGCAATTTGAATGGAAAACTTCAAGGATACACACGTTTCATAAAAATTTATGCTTGCATGAGTTTGTCCAGTCTTTTTATGCTCCTTGAGGAGACATTTGAGTGGTTTGCTAGATTTATGATGTCCCCTCAGAGGGAACATCTGAATGCAGGGGGTTAAATGTGATATACCACATTAACAGAATGAAGAATGAACATCATGTGATTATCCCAGCTGATGCAGAAAAAGCATTTGACAAAATTCAATATCCTTTCATGATAATTTTCAACTAATTAAGTATAGAAGGAATGCATGTCAAAATAATAAAGGCTGTATGTGACAAGCCCATAGCTAGCATCATGCTGAATGGTGAAAAACTGAAAGCTTTTCCTCTAAGACCAGGAATAAGACAAGGATGCTCACTCATGCTACTACTATTCAATATAATAATGGAAATCTTAGCCAGAGCAATTAGGCAAGAAAAAAAAAAGACATACAGATTTGAAAGGAAGAAGTGAAATTGTCTGCTAATGACATAATCTTATATACGGAAAATCCTAAGATGCCACCAAAAAACTGTTAGAATTGATAAACTAATAAAGTACAGTTGCAGTATACAAAACAAAAATATAAAAACCAGTAGTGTTTCTGTGTACTACCAATGAACTTTCCAAAAACAAAGAAAACAATTACATATATAATACTATCAGAAAATTTACTTAGGAATGAATATAACCAAAAAGATGAAAGCCTGTTCACTGAAAACTATAAGACACTGATGAAATAAATTGAAGAAAACACAAATAAATTGAAAGATATCTCATGTTCATGAATTGGAATAATTAATATTGTTGAAATGTCCATAGTACCCAAGTGATCTATAGATTTATCATAACCTCTATTAAAATTCCAATGACATTTTTCACAGAAATAGAAAGAGTCAAGAAACAAGAATGATGAATAAGTTCTCAAAATATCAATATAATTGTTGACTGTAAAAATAATTTTTTAGTTAAAAATGTAGTTAAAACTCTAGACATTATTAAGGAAGATAGAAATGGGAAGTTCCTGGTACCAAGATTATATAAAGTGTTAATTACCTCAGGAGAAACTGAGAAATTTTTGCACTTTCTTTACAATTTTTTAAAAAATCAGAAATAATTTTTAAAATAACCAATTAGAAATAACTAGTTACAGCAGATACTCTCACTGCTGTCCTTCTTATTGTGCCCTTCACAATATGTCTTCTCTTTAATAAATCTACCTTTCTTAATTAAAAAATAACCAATTATACAAGTAATAGGAAGAAAAGACCTCCTAAAGTCAGATAGGACCTTTATAGGAGAAGAAATTACAGTGTATTGTTGACGACTATAGGAACCATGAATAAATAGTGACAGACTATGGTCAAAGATGAGAGGGCTTGATATCATGACATTTTCAGTTTTTTCTAAATTGCTGTCTGGATTTAATAAAATGTCAGTTGAAATCTTAGTAGGATATTTCATCAAACTTTACAGGCTGATTCTGAAAATCACTTGTGGGCCAGCTCTTGAAAAACAAGGTAGGGTAGTTGCCCTTTCAGATTTCAAGATATTAAAAACTTGTAATAATTAAATTGTGGCTTAGTGCACAGAGATAGACAAAGGTGTACCAAAGGATAGATTAGAGTTCAAAAACAGGCCTACTCATATATAGAAACATGATACAATGTCAGGATAGTTTAGATGTCTACTACAGAACACAGGCAAAAATGACCATTAAAAAACCAAAATTTAAAGCTATCTGAATATCTTTTTTTTTTTTGAGTTGGAGTCTCACTTTATGACCTCATTGTGGGAAGGGATTTTTTAAATAAGACATAAACAGAAATCTGAAGGAAAAGATTGTGAAATTTTACAGCACCCATATTTAATACTCCTCTAAGACAAGATAGGTATGAATTTTGAACTTTATTCTAAGTGTGATTGAGGTGGGGGGCAGGAGGTCATTTAAACTGAAGCATGATGTCTTCGTTTGCCTTCACTCTTGATGCTGTTTGGTGAATATTGGAGGGAGGGCTTTGGAGTGGAAAAAGGTTAAGTCAGGAAGAGAAGAGAATGGTGATTAGGACTGCCATGGAAAGGAAAAACATGCCAAATTTGGGATGTGCCTTGGATGTAGAGTCAGCAGGACTTCACTGATAAGTTGGATGCTGGTGGTAAGGAAAAAAGGAACAAGAACAATTGTGGAATTTTTTTTTGGCCATGTCAACTAGTGCTGTTTGTAGAAATGGGGAAAGGGGAAATTAATGTGTGTTTTAAATGCTTGGAGTTGCCTATTAAACATCCAAGTGGAGTAGTGAGGGTCCAAGCAGACAGTTGAATATATGAGACTGGGCTTCTGTGGAGAGTTCCATTGCAGAGGATTGGAATTTGGGAACTATTGGCATGTAGGTGGCATTTAAATCATGTGGCTAGGTGAGAAGGTGAGGGTGCTAGCTAGAGTGTGGAGGGGAAAGACATGTGACTTAGTTCCAAGGCAAGACCCTTCAGCATATGAGCAAAATAGAAGCCAGCTATGATGGAGTAGAGACCATTGACGCAGGGGGAAAACCAGACCGTGTACTGTCACTGAAAATAAGAGAGCGTGTGATTTGGGTATTTGCTTGTTTTAATGAGGATGCTGAATGTTACTGAGAGATCAATGAGATTAATAACAAGTTTCCTAGCCACATAAGGAATTGCTGAAGTTGTCAAGCAGTTTCAGGCCTATGGAAGCGTTAGAAGCCTGTGGAGCATATATGTTAGCTGGAGAGCGTGTATGGTAAAACTGTTGAGTTGGTGGTGATAATAGACTACTCCATCAAGAGACATTTTCAGAGTGAGGATGGTAGCTGCAGGAGCCCTGAGAGCATATGGTGTCTGGTGGAAATGAGTGATGCAGGATCCCGGGAGAAACTGTTATGGCAGACAGAGGCCTTTGAAGAGAGAGAGAGAGACCACAGCAGCGATGGCCCCATCGAGCCCCGCCCCTTCTGGCGCTGTTTTTGATGGGTCCTTGAAATATGTTAAAATCACTTCTAAAATCTCAGCCGATATTTAAATTCCCTGGGGACTTCTGAAACAAAGATTTCTGTGCCATCCTGGACTTCTTTGTGGTTTAGCAGTTCTCAAGTGAGCCTAATGAGGAAATTATAAGATCTGAAAATTTCTGACCTAAGTCAGGGTAGTATGTACTGCTGGGAACTTGTTTTGAAGGTACATTTGTATAGCAAGCACAGTATTTCATTCATACTTTATGTTTATGTGGCCCTGCTGGGTGAGAAGCAACTGTCAATGGCCTGGGGAATCTAACACACATACACCACCCCAAGCCCACAGCTCTTAGTGTAGCAAGCAACCACCAGTAATTCCTTGAGTATAGATATAAAATTCAATATGGGGGTAATATAGTCTGTCCTCGTAGGTAAATTCCTTTTTATAATTATATGTTATGCATTTTTTCCTTTAAAATTAAAATCATAACAGCATTTTTATGGGCCACTTAAAATTGCAGTGTGTGGATTTATCAAAATATAATTTAATTCATTTCTGCATAGTACATTTTGATGAAAATGAGACTCCTTGAATATCCCTGTCTATAATCTTTTGTACATATCTGTGTATTTGTTTTCTTTGAGAGTAGAGTAGTTGGATAAAAGGGTACATTAATTCATTTTTAATAATTTATTGATTTTGCTACCAGAGAAGTGTATTTCTGCCGAGGAAGATCGCAGTATGGATGGCAGAAAGGAAAAGTCCCTCCTTCCCCCCCACCCTTCATTCCTTTTTCCTAGAGACAGTCAGCTGACAATTTCTTGCATACATTTCTAGAAGTTTTTCATATATTTGGGCTTACCCTTAACAAACAAATAAATGAGAAAACACTTACCAGTTCGTTTCTACAAACTTCAGCAACCTGTGTATTTCACTAATTTATTGAGAAATCGGCTCTTAGTATCCTCTTACAGCTCTACCTCATGATTTTCCCAGGTTACATAGGATTTCCACAAGTCAGAGCCAGGGTGGTTTATTCACACGTTAATCATCTCTCAATTTCTTGCTATTTTACTAAATGGCAGTACAGTGGAAGGCGAGTGGGAAACAATTCAGTAGCATGTGAGACTGCCAGCTCCCGTAAGCCGCTTGTTGTGGGTTTGCATTTCTTTATGCAAATAGGTTGCGATTTTTCCTCTTGTTGGTCTGCCAGTCATTTGGATTTTTTTGCGAATTGCCAGTGTCCTCCCCTTTGCCCATTTTTCTGGCTTGGCCTTTTGTCTTGTTGGTTTCCAAGAGCTCTTCGTTTATTAAGGTAATTAGCCCAGTGTCTTTCTTGTGTCCCAGGCGGAAAAGTCTTGTCTTTCCCATTAGCCCTGAGTCTTTGGACATCAGCGGGCACGGTTTTGCTTGTGGGATTTTCATTTTTTTCACTTAGACAAGTGTGTACATTTTCTATTTTTTCCTTCACTCTGCGTTCAGGCATCGTTGATGGGTTTTTCTCCATCTCGCCCCCATGTCTTTGTTTGGGGGCTGCACCCCCACCCCGCTGCCCCCCTCTTGCAGACCCCCGCATCCGCCTGTTTGACGTCAAGCCCTTGCTTTCGCGCCAAGCGCTTGCCGCGACCCGCGGCCTGATTGGCACGCTGCGGGCTGGGGCGGGGCCAGGGAGGGCGGCGCAGCTGCTGATTGGCCAGCACGAGGCCCCGCCTCTGCAGAGGAGCCTGACCAGCAGGCGCGGGGCTCTGCTCGCCGCAGAGCCGGAGGAGCTGCGGAGGACGCGGGTCGGGAGGAACCGAGATGTCCACGCTGGGCTGGTGGCGCCACCGGGCACCGGGCGCCGTGGGGGCGCGCTAGGCGGCTGG
>NW_007062097.1:150020-228278 GCF_000164805.1 Carlito syrichta
GCTGGGGTCGCAGGGTGAATGCAGCCTGGCTGGCTGCCCCACGCCATTTTGCGGGGCCGGGGTCTCGGGGCTAGGGTCCGGAGTGACCTCTCGCCCAGGGGAGGTGGGAACAGGGACAGCCGCTGCTCCAGCTGAGGACCACTGCCACGGATGGGTCCGCGACGGTGGACGTGGGGCGCTGTCCCCCGGTCTAGGGTGGGGCCGAGGCTCCCGGGTGCTGTGGAGGTGCTGGTTGGGTCTGGGGGCTGCAGAGGACACCCCCATCCCGCGGGGCCTCTGATTGGCTGTGTCTCCGCGGCCCGCCCCCGCTCCCTTGGCCCTCCTCTTGGGGGCGGGGCTTGTTTTGCCGCAGTGGCCGTGGGTGGGACGCAGGGAGCGGGGTGGAGGACTGTCCTGTCATTCGGGCGCTTTCTCTCCGCCTACTCGGGCCTCCTTGATGGGGAGGTGAGGGCTGCCCACGGGCCCTACCCTGATTGGTTGGCTGCGGATGGGGCGGGGCAAAGAGCTGTAGTTACTGCCAGCTCCACTGGGCTGTGACACTCCAAGCCCCGCCCCCTGGTGCCATTTTAGATGGGGGCCTCGGAGATTTGCTGTGGGGGTGGGGCCTGGGCCGGCCAGCTGCAGCAGATGGGGGCGGGGCCGGCGGTTTTGGGGGTCCTCATCTGGGCCGTGGGGTGCTGCTTCCCTCGCATCTTCTTTGTGCAGACTTGCTGTGAGTGCCGCGCTGGCTTCTGAGATGGGGCGTGCCGCTTTGCCTGGCGGGTCTTGCTTGAAGGTGGCCGCATTGCCATTGTGCCACTGCGGTGTGTCCTGCAGGACAGGGTTGCAGGCTGTTGGTTTGCAGATCCCTGCTCCCCCCCCCAGCGACCAGAGGCACTAACTGCGCAGGCGCCCCCTTGCGTAGTGGCTGGCTGGCTGTAGGGGGCGGGCCTGAGCCAGGGCTGCCTGTCTCTGTCTCTGCTGGCCACAGGGGGCGCTTGAGGCTTACGGCGCAGGTGCCGTCTTGAATGACAGCAGGGCTGGAGGAGGACTGGGCCCGAGGGCCTTGTCTTGAGTGGCTGATGGCTACAGGGATCCGCCCACCACAGCGCCATTTTTTGCTGTTTGATTGGTGGCAGCCAGGTGTGCTGCGCAGGCGCCATCTTGAGTGACGTTTGGGACTGTGGGGTAGAGACCCACTCGCTCTGTCTTATGGAGGGGTGCCGAACTTACTGCGCAGGCGCCATCCTGAGTGACAGCAGGACTGTCGGGGAGAGGCCTGAGGAAGGGGTCGTTTTGTCCTGAGTGATGAATGAGGTCCAGAGCCTCGCCTGCCATACCCTGTATGTGGGCAGAAGGGACGCAGCTGTCGCGTACTGCGCAGGCGCCATCCTGAGTGACAGTGGGGCTTTGGGGGAGAGGCCCGGGGGAGGACTGTCTCGTCCTGAGTGACAGATGGGGCTGCAGTGCTCTGCCCCCCCAGCCTGTGGGTGGCCTGAGGGGCGGCTCTTGAGGTTTTCTATGTTGGCATCCTCCTGAATGTCAGCGTGACTGGTGGCGGTGGCTCGAGGGAGGGGCTGTCGTGTCCTGAGCCCCACCTACCTGGCCTCTGGGGGCAGGTGGTGCTGTGGTGCTCTGCGCAGGCGCCATGTTGAATGACATTTGACGAGCTGCAGGGCTGGGCCTGAGTCCCGCCCATCCTAGTACGCTGTGCGCTGCAACTCGGCTGTATTGCGCACGCGCAGCCTTGAGTGGCAGCAGGCGGAGCCACTGTGGAAGTAGGCGGGCCCGCGCAGCTGAGTTCATTCATCCTGTTCCTCCTGGCGTGGCACTGGGCGGGGCCTGCCATGGCTTAGCTTGAGTGACAGCGGCTGTCTGGTGCCGCAGTGTCGCCATCTTGGTGCTGCGTGGGTGTGGTGGCGCCGAGTTTCCACTGGGGGCGCCCGATCCGAGTCCTGAGAGGACCGGGTGGAGCGTGGGCACCGGCGGCGGCTGGAGTCAGGGTTTCCAGTGGGTTGGAGGAAGGAGGGGTGGGCCCGTGGGGTTAGGGAAGGACGCCGCGGCCCGTTGGGCGGCTGGGGGGATCGGAGAGGCGGACTGCGACCGAGGTGGCGCGTGAGGAGTCAGGGCTTGAGGCCTCCCCCAGCGCCCTTCACCCGTGGAACAGAGGACAGGGTCGCGGGCACCCCTGGTGGTCCGGGCGGCCCCCGCTGGGGTGGGCGGGGCTGTCATCAAGCCCGGGAAGTTGGGGGCAGGGCGGGAGGCGGTGCGGACAGCCCCTGAATTCAGAGCTGACGACTTTCAGCCTGAGCCCGCCCGGGGCCCCGCCCCGCCCAGTGGTCTCTGCATCTCCGACTGCCCCGCCCCTTTTTTGAGGTAAAGAAAGCGAAACACCGGATTTCGCCTTCGTAGCTAGTCCCAAATGAACGCGTACTTTGTCAGTGACAGTGGCGTTGACAGTTCACATTTGCTTAGACGTGGGGTGTCAGGTAACGCCGAGTCGCCCTTCATAAGGTCTGACCTCACTGCTACGTGCTCAGCTGACTCCTGGAACATAAACCAGAGCCATAGGCACGACGCACCTTTTCCAACGGTCTCTCATTGGTTGGACACACACTCTGAGCCACTGCGAGACCTTGAAGATTGTCCGCTCTGTGTGTGGATGAACCCTAAAATGTTACCCTGATTAAGTCATGATACCATTGCCCAGTGGTGGTGATGATGACACCGAGGTCCTAATACGGGAGTGGCCACATAGTTAACCCGTGGCAAATGATGTTCTTGAATTGATTCTTTAATCCAGAGCCCCACACAAGGTTCAGAGATTGACTTGAAGGCCTTTGGCGTAACCTTGTGGGGAAAAGCTTGTGATTACATCCCAGGGTACTGTACAGTCTCAGGAATACCCGTGGCTATTCATCCTATGAGGTGTTCATCCTGATCTCATTTGTTCTCTGTCATACTAGGGGATAAAAGTGGAACTATTGTGGGGTCGTTTCCTGAGAAGCCTGAGAAACCCAGAAACTGCAGAATAAATTTGATGCCTCACATTTTTTTTCCCTTCTACAGCTCTGCCTTCTTGATCTTCCACTCTTCTCACAGACCACTGGCAAGAGGAAGAGGGACTCAGTCCAAACGCTAGGTGACTGGGTCCAGGTGAGTTGAACTCTCTCTTCACAGTGTCACACCCATCCTTGAAGTGACCACTACCCTTCCTCACCCTGACAGTTCGCTGCAGTACATGGGGTCCACATAGCCACCTGAGCACTGTTTGCGCCCTCTGAGAACACACATGTTATTCTGAACTATCATGCGTTTACCAGAAATTCTCTTCCTTGGCCTCACACCATCCTTTTCAATGACCTGTCTCTTTCCAACACTCAGCTACTCCTAAGGCCTACTCTTACTTTTCTGGTGATTAAAGAAGTGAGAAATTACTCAAATCATTTGCCAGTGTTGACTGATTATATACTTTGTGCCAGATACTGGGAACAAGGCTCCAATGGGAAAGGAACAGTTTATAGTCTATTGGAGAATTAAAGGTATAGGAAGCATAACGGTGTGATTTATGCCTTTGCAAGTGAAAACTCACTAGCAACAGCTGACTTTTAATCTTGGAGAGGCCACATAGGGCTTCCCTGAGGTCACTGGGAACATTAAAACTGAGCCCTGAAGGAGTGTCAATGGTGTGTGTTGTGAGGAAAGTAATCTGAACATAGGGGACAGGGATTTCCTGAGGGAAGTAGGGAGAGGAACTGAAAATACAGGATACTTAGAGCAAGGGAAGAGTTGAGTGGCATCTGGCTGAGGGAGGAAAAAGGTAAGTTGGAACTTCATTGCGGAAAGCCATGCAACTGGTGGTGAGTAATTGGGCTTCACCTGAAGTACAGTAGAAAGCTGTTACGATGTATTAATCATGGGAGTAACATGATAATCAGATTTGTGGTTTTAAAAAGATCAGCTGGTTACAGGGTATAGAAGGGGGAGCATGATCACAGTGGGTGCGGGGAGACCACCTTGGGCCTGAGTAAGAGATAGTGGCTTGGCTTGTGGCCGTATCATGTCATGGGGAGGAGTGACGTAGTTAGATGATTTGAAAGGTGCTGAGGAGGAACACTCCACAGGCTTTATTTTGTGTCTACTGACTAAGCGCAGATGCTGTGAATTACATGACGCAGGAAGCAAGCAGATAGTCAAAGATTGTCCATTTGTTCATTAGTAAGCATTGATACTGAACTTGATCCAGGAAAGGATCTTTCCAGACTTGACCACTCCAGAAGTGAGTTATGTAATCTCTGACCTTAGTGTCTGCTGAATAAGAACTCCTATCACAAGGAGAGTAAGGAAACATGCTTACCATGATAGATGGCTATGGTGGTGGTAGGAAACTGACTAGGGAGGGGCATGCATGATAAAGTGGGCCCCTGAGGGGGATGGCTTGGTGTATTCCTGGCCTTAGTGAATGCTCGGAGTATCCAGTGTGGTGGTCAAGACTGGAGACTTTAAAACTTTCCTTCAGTTAAGGACTCACGCTTGTAGATTTACATTTAACGAAGCTTAGGAGACTTAAAACTATACTACCATGTGACTTGAAACAGGATGTTTCTGTTCCCATAATTCTTAGTTTATTAATTTGTGGTAGGAGGTCACATTAACAGGGACCCAAGTATTCAACAGTGTGTATGATCAGCAAATTCTCTCCCTGTAGGCAGACCTACATGGGAAACACAACCATAATGAGAAGGTTGCTTGGTGAGTATGGAATCAAAACCAAGAGGATGTGGGTGAGCTTTCATAGCACCAGCCTGTGACATCACCTGGCTCAGCCCTGTGGTTTCAGCGAAGCACTTGTTCAGGGTTACCAGGATGCTAGAAGCGTCTTATCTACCACCTTGGCCCTCCCTCTGCTCCATTCAAGTTAGATCTGAGGCAGCTATCTCACTCTCCTATATATGGTTGGGTAGACCAAACTTTGAGGCCTGCTTTTTCATGTCCCCTCCCCCTAAAAAAATAAGATCAAGCAATTATTCATATCGGGATATATGGTTGTATATTCTCATTGTAGCCATGTGTGTCTGATACTTATCAAGTGTTATTTATCCTGAGCCATTTTTGTGCTGGTCATGAAACTGAACTCTTAGATACTATTTCCTCTCTTTCTAAACTTTTGGGGAAACCCCCCAAGAACAGACAGCAAGATTTTGCTGCATCGTGTTAAGTGTTAAACTTACATGATAGAAGTAAGTCCAAGATGCTGAGATTATCTGAGAGGAGCCACTCAATACATCAAAGGGTGGAGGTCATGACTAGTGTGATAGTTAATGGTCATTTACTCCTTGTATGTGTTCTCATATAAAATTGTGCCCCCCAAAGTCCTTATTGTCCCATATGTAGTTTATTCATAGTTGATCGAACCAGATTGAATACCTAAGCCTAGAGCAGTGGTTCTCATAGAATAGCTCCTAGAATGGTTGTTGGAATGCTGCTTTCCTGAGGAACCACAGATCTCCTAAATCATCCTACCAAGAAAGGCAGTTGCATTTTTAATAAGCACTTGAGGTGACTCTTCTGCACAGCTGAGTTTGAGAACCACTGCCCTAGAAAGAATCTGGCTGTCGCATGCACTTTCAGACTGAGAATTTGGATGAAGGGACATAGACTGATGAATCTGTCAGTGTTGGGCACTTCGACTGGGAGGTGAGGTAGGCCTGGGCTGGGACAGCATCTTACTCCATGTGTGTGCTGAAGTAGAGAATGTTGGTCTGCAGAAAGAGGCAGGAGAATGGAGCAAACGAGAAGAGAGAAGAGACTGCACACCACGCTGTCACTGAGAAACGAAGAGAGTAACCTCCTCGGTTCCTGACTTTAAAGTTCTCATTTCCAGCCCCCTTTTAATGAGGTAGGTAGAAAAAGTTAGGGGGCTGAATCTAGGGTGCACTATGATGAGGGACCAAAGCAAGTAAGTAGAAATGGGACCGAAGGAGACATGCTGGAATTCTCTTGCATCTATGGGATGTGGGAGCCTGAGGCCAAACAGTGGGGTCACAGGATTTCTTTCTTCCACGTGGTTCCAGACACAGTCCAGTGTCTGATGCTGTACTTTGAGCTTTTCCTTGTTCAGTTGAACACTGACCCATGATTTCTTGGATTGAGGCCAAAGATCTTCCCCACTTGTGGTGAGGATGCCTGATGAATTTCATTTTTATTATATATTAATTGTGAGACCTATACTTTTATTTTCTACTCTTTTTTATGAACTAGAAGTAAGGTGTTACAACATATCCAAAGAATGACATCATTATCATCACCACCACACAGACTCCAGTGCAGCACTGTTGTGCAGCAGGCAGTGATGCTGTCCTGTGGTCCTAGATGTTCTAGGTCATGAATGAAACTTACTCTGTGTATGTATAGGTTTCTTGCATTTATGTGTAGTGTGACGAACAGACCTAGAAGCTGCCCTTCCTGTCCAGCCTTGTAGAGGGATCATTTATTATTGGCCTTATCACTTTGCTCCTCCTTAAAATTGGTGACCTTTTACAGTCCCTTGGGCTAGAGTTGGCTGACCCCTGTGTGCCCCCGCTTGCTGTTGGCTGCTACTTACATTGAGTCCTGCTCCAAGAAGAGAGCAGAGGAGATGTGGATGTTTTAGTAATGATGGGTATGTAGGAGCCCACCTTCAAGCTAGGAAGGAGATGGGTTTGCCCTATGGCCAGGCTTCAGTCTTGAGCCCCAGAGAGAGCTGGGACAGCTGTTAGTGAAGTGAGGATTTGGGTGTGGAGCTTGGTGCCCGGTAATGAGCTCCCTCAATGACACCCCTACTGGAGAGGAGTGTGCAGTAGGGGGATGCCTTGCACTTCTCAGGAGAGAAGAGGGTCAGAGGGAACCCCAGTGGAGAGAGGGGTGGGGTTGATGGACTGTAACAAGCAGTACAAAAGGGAAAAAACATCCTATTTGCTTCTAAATTCTTATATTCCATTTTTCCTGATTAAGAAGTTAAAATAACATGCTAAATAGAACCAGAAACATGTTTTTTTTTTTTGGGTTGAAGTCTCACTCTGTCGCCCAGACTGGAGTACAGTGGCCGCTCCCGGCCACCGCAGCCTCGACCTGCTGGGCTCCGGCGATCCTTCCTCCTCAACTTTCCGAGTAGCAGGAATTACAGGCATGTGCTACCACGCCCGGCTGATTTTTTGATTTATTGTGGAGATGAGGTCTCCCCGCCCAGGTGGGTCTCGAACCCGCGGGCTCAGGCAATCCACTCACCTCAGCCTCCCAAAGGCGCGGGATTACAGGCTGAGCCACCGAGCCCGGCTGAAACATGTTTTAATAATCTTTTTTTCTGATTTCCCTCACTTTACGAATAGTTTTTATACTCTAGATGAAAGTTTTCTTCCAGTTTAGTTTGTACGTACTACCATATGTTTAAGTAGTTAATACAGTTGCATTTTTTATATAAGTGAGATCATACTATTAAACGTTTCAAACTCAAGTTCTCCATCTATACCTTTGCTTTCTGAAAACTGCATTATATTCCATTGTGTGGACATTCTTATTTTCTGTATACACATAAGTGGGTGTGTTTGCAATAAGAGCAACATATAAGTATGTACGGATTTGTAAAAGATTTCGTAATAGCAATAAACTTGATTAGTGAGTGTGGCTTGCCGTTTTTACAGTAAATATTTTTAAGTGCCTGAATGTAATGCAATCTTTTATGTTTGTAATCAGAAAATAAAGCTGTACAATTTCTTGAAAACGTGTCTTAATGGTTATATAACATTTTATTAAATACTTTGTTTTCATTTTTTGTTTAATGAAAATTCAGAAGCAATGCTGTTTTTTGGATGTGATAACTTATTTTAGTGAGAACAAATTATGTTTGTTACTGTCCTAGCGCCTTTACCTTCCAGAGATATGTATTTGAAATACCTAATTTTGGGGGAGAGGCTTGAAACCAGCACTAATTTTGTTGGTCTTTCCTGATTTCAAAGACCAACTCTAACTTTAGAAATGCATGCTTGAGTAGCTGATGAGACACTGAAGTGTTGGCTGTCCCCTCTTGCCCTTTTTGTTAAAGTTACTCTTTACCATCAAGTCCTGAAAAAGTTTGTATTTAAGTAGTTAATCCTTTTGCTGATTTAAAAATTTTTTCCTTTGTTACACATAAGTTCCCATGTGTGTAAATACTTTCACACAAGTTGATTTCTGTTCTCAGTTACAACCCAGTGGTATATTTGTCCTTGTGCCTGTATCCTTGGAAGAGAACACTTTGTTTTCATGTGTTTGGGTCCTTTTATAGACAGACCACCTCCCACTCCACATAGACCTTGTGTGGAGTTGTCTTGATATTCCTGTACATAATTTCAGAACTAGATTATCAGTAAGTCAAAGCTCCCCACCTTGGGGAAAAAAAGGAGCCTTTAAAATGGGATACATGTATCCTTCTTTATTTCAGACTTCTTTTATGTCTACCTGCAAATTTTTGAAATTTTGTTTGAAGTTGCAGATATTTTGTTAAATTTATTTACAGGGAATTATTTTGCTATTGATGGGATTTTTTAATTACTAGATTTACTGATAAGGTTTTTTAGTTCAAAATAATACCTTTTCCATCTTTATACTGTTCTTATTCTTAAGTTGGCATTAGCTAGAACTTCTAGGATCAGGTTGAATGGTACCTGTGATAGAAGGTGTCTCTTCCTTACCAGAGGAACACCTTCAGTGTTTACTAATATGCTTGTTTGTCTTTATTTGAAATACATTTTTAGTGTTGTTAGGTGGTCTCCTAGTCTTCCTCTTTGCTACGAACTTATGAGGAGAGGCCACTGAAGTTTGCAAATGCTTTTTTATGGGTAATACTACTTATGGGAGCTCCTTTTTCATCTATTATATAACAGTTTACTGATGGGATGTCATTCTTGTATTCCTGGAATAGCGTTTCATGGTCATGAGCTGTGATTTAGACTTTGCTAGATTAGAGTTATGAAATATTTTTGCATCTATGTGCAAAAAGTATTTGTTGAACACCTTTTATAAAAACATGGGATGAAAATACAACAGAGTTCTTGCCCTTGGGGACCTTGTGGTAGGGTGTAAGTACAGGTACTCTAACGTTCTGATGGGTTCATACATCTTCAAGCACATCTCTGATTATTTGGACACAGTTTTTTTTTTTTTTTTTTTTTGAGTTGGAGTCTCACTCTGTCACCCAGACTGGAGTGCAGTGGCCACTCCTGGCCACCGCAGCCTTGACCTGCTGGACTCCGGCGATCCTTCCGCCTCAGCCTTCCAAGTAGTTGGAACTACAGGTATGCGCTACCACACCTGGCTAAATTTTTTATTTATTGTAGAGATGAGGTCTCACCAAGTTGCCTAGGCGGGTCTTGAACCCGTGGGCTCAGGCAGTCCGCTCACCTCAGCCTCCCAAGGCGTGGGATTACAGGCTGAGCCGCCGAGCCTGGCTTGGACACAGTTTTATTGATGGTCTTTCTAGACCATCCTTGGACAGACTTCCACTTCAATCTTAATATTTTCATTTGATGGTGTCAGGCAACCTTTAGACTTTTCCTCTCCTCGGCCACCTGCAAATACATATCTTCTGTTTTCTTAAGTGGTAGGCTTGGCTGTTACTATGGAGAAGCTGGCCTGGGGAAATGGGGGCCAAGTGGGTAAAGAGCACTTATGCTTTTGATTGGCCAGACTTGCTGTCACAGGAGGAGGTCACTTGGCATCTGGTCTTCCTGAACAAGGGTGAGGTAAGTATGGAGCCCTGGCGTTAAATCAGCATCTGGCCCTACTGTTAGTTGCCTATGAGGCTCCAAGTGAAAGGTAGAGTGAGTCCAGATACAAGGGGCAGCTAAACCTCATGGCATATGGCATGCCTGGTGTTGGGTTGTCCAGCTGAAGGATGTCAGCCAGCACTTCCTGTTCATGGCTTTGGCTCGCTCTGATGTGACTTGTGTTAGGACCACGGTTACACAGCAACAACACAGCAGAACACATCCCTGTCACTGGTGCTCGTCCCTTCCCACTGCTCCACTTGTAAAAGTTTCACCTGTCATCATTCTGTGCTCAAGGTTTTACTTTTACAAACTGATAATTAGATGTACATACCAGGGTTTAACTGTATTGTATAGCTAACTTTTTAGCTTTTTTCTTTTTAATAATATTCTATCTACCTGACTGTCTTTGTCTTTAAATGGAGACTTGCTTGTTCAAAAAGAATAGGTGATTTTTTAAAAAACATCTTTAAACAGAGGCCCAGGTGGCATCCAGAAATGTGGTTCATGCCTGTACCAGTCAGTTTCTCTGAACATTCACCAGCATCAATTTTTATCATTCAGATGTTTCCCCATTTGACAAGTAAAAAAAGTGTTCATTGTAACATTTTATATTTCTTAGATTTCTGATGTTAAATACTGGCTTTTATCATTACTAATTTTATGAACTCTGGGTGTTAGTGTTCTTTATTTTCATGTTGGATTATTATTTTTTAATGCTGAGAGTTTTTTACATCTCAAATATGAACTATCATCTGTGTTGCAAAATGCTTTTCCCTCTCTATTTCTGGTTGACTTTTATTTTGGTTGGTTTTTATAGCATAGAAAAAGTGGACCCATCTTTATTTTCCTGTCTCCTCTGTGGTGATTTTTCGGTGGTCTGTGCCGTTGGAATTATGCTGCCTGTTGCTGTTTTCTGCTGTTGTAAACAGTGCGTCTGTGAACATACTTTTGAACTGTATATCTTTGTGCACATGGGCAGATAGGTCTGCAATTTTTAGAAGTGGAATTGCCATGGTAGGGAATGGCATTGTATTTATGTACGGTGATTGCTGAATATAATTGAGGGATATATTCAAATTGCAGCCACAATATCATAAGTATTTACTGGGCCCAGGAGGTTTCAGAGTTGATTCTTTTGGGTTTTCTAAATTGACTGTCATGTCATCTGCAGATGACCAGGTTAAGGTAGGACCATGAACTCAAACTGTGGTTGGTAATGGATGGGGATGGGAGGAGAGCCTAGATTCAGTGTCAGCGTAAAGTCCTTAGCGCTGCCTGCACCTATTCAGTGAACAGCACAACCTCTAAAGGCCTCTACTAATACTTTTGTTTATTGTTTCGTTTTAACTTTGAATTTATTTTTTTGACTAGGTAATACATGCCCATGGTAAAAAAATAAAAAACTAAAGGAGACTATACAATGAAAAAGTAAGTTGCCCTTCCCTTCTCTGGTCCCTAGTTCCCTTCCCCAGAGGCATTGTACTGATCACCATTCACAGTTTCTTATATAACCTTTTAGAGTCGTCTGTGTAAATGCATTTGCTTTTATAGTTTCTTAGAATGCTATATACATATTGTTGTGTCCTGTTTTGCACTTAATTTCTTAGAGATTATCTCATCCAGTTATTTAGCATTGCCTTGCTATTTTAAAAGATTTCATAATCATATCTTATCTACTATTAACAACACTTAAATGAATGTATTCTTGAATATGTTATTACATATCTCTGGAATAAATTCATAGAAGTAAAATTTATAGGAGGATATGTACACTTTTAATTTTGATAAAATTTGCATTGCCACAAGTAGTATGAGTGTGCCTCTCTTTTTACATGCAGACAACATATATGTTGTCCATCTTTGTTTTTTAGTCTGTTTCCAAAGTCATTTCTTTACTTTTAAATAAGTTTCCTCTGCCATAGGAAGAAGCAGCTATGGTCTGATTCTCTTAAAAGTTTTTCTATTAAAAATCTTTCATTTTTCAATGCTCTGTTGGCCTAAGTCAGAAAATTTTGAGCATGTTTATTGAAGATTGTATATGTTTACTCTAGTCCTGAATTTTTTGAGGAAAGCAATGTGATTTTTTTGTTTTTGCACAGAAGTTGGCATCTACCTTGTGATTAGATACTTATGGACATTCAGGTGGTCACATTATTAAGGACGTCTTTCATCTCTTTTCTGTGCTCTGGAAAGGTTTTTATAACATAGTAAATACTTGGTTCAAGTATTTATTTGGGAAGTTGCTCCTTAAATTATTTAAACCTTTTGGATTTCTTCCCTTGTGGTTGTATTTTCCTCTGCTTCCTAAGTCAGGTTTGACTGTTTACATTTTCTTTTAAAAATTGTTGATTTCCTATCAAACTTTTTAAGCCTACAGCTCTGATACATGGTTTTCACCTAGCAGTGCTTTATGCTTCAAATACATGTCTTTTGGGAAGAGAAAAACCATTTAATATAGAAGCATAAATATAAATCTTACATAGGAGAATGACAGTTTTATTGCTTCCTCTGTGCCTCAGATTTGTTTTTCTTGTTTTTTTGTAAGTGGCTAGAACTCCAAAGAATAATGTTCAATAATAGCAGGATTAAGACTTTTATTTCTGCTTTCATAAGTAAGTTTGGTCTGTGGTTTATTAGTGCTGTCTTTGTCTTGGGTTTTTGCATTGTTCTGGTTTCTTAAAAACAGTTTGAAAGCTCTCTATTCCTCAACTCTGGCGTGGTTTATATGGCATGGGAATAGCCTTCCCCTGAAGGTACAGAAGGCCTTTATCTCAGTGCCGTTTGAGTCCCCAGCCATTTGGGGAGTTAGTTTTCTGACACTCCTGCTACACGTCTTCCATGTTATTCTTAGTTCGCATATCTCTTTCTTTAAAACTTCTGCAGGTACCTGCGTTTTGACTTTGTTCCTGTGGATAGCTGCTTGGTTTGAAGTTCCAGAAAGGATCCTATTCCCAGACAGGTGATTACATTCCTGAGAGTGTCTCATTACCTGAGAATGAGAGCCAGTGTCATCTCAGGTACTGGAGCGTTCTCCTGAGTCTGGATGCCATAGAGGGATTAGACTCTTGGCCCTCGCCTCTCTCCCTCACAGACAAAGGACTCTGCTCTTGGCCCACCCTTGGTTAGAGTCACACCAGTAATCTGGAGCCTGGACTCTGGCTTGTGGCCTTCCCTTGCTTTGGGATTCTTCTGCCCAGCATAGCATTATCTGTGGGGTCTTCCCTGTGGCTAGGAGGGGGAGTGGTCCAGTCTCTGAGGCCCTTACTGTCACAGCGTTAGCCTTGGGTGGTGGCCAACCTCCTTAAGATGATAACATAAGGGAGAGAGTGTGGGAGGGTGATTTGTGTAGGGAGAGAAATAGGAGCCCATCCCCGAGAAGAGAAAACTTGAGTTTACTGAGGTTGCCACATTTATTTCCAAGTGTTAATATCTGGTTAGAGACTGAATAATTGAAACACCCTTAGTTTTCCTCTAGGCTTTTTTTTTTTTTTGAGTTGGAGTCTTACTCTGTCGCCCAGACTGGAGTACAGTGGCCGCTCCCAGCCACCGCAGCCTCGACCTGCTGAGCTCCAGTGATCCTTCTGCCTCAACCTTCCTTGTAGCCGAAATTACAGGCACATGCTACCACGCCCGGCTGATTTTTTTTTTTTTTTTTTTTAATTGTAGAGATGAGGTCTCTCCAAGTTGCCCAGGTGGGTCTTGTACCCACAGGCTCAGGCAATCCACTCACCGTAGCCTCCCAAGGCATGGGATTACAGGCTGAGCCACTGAGCTTTTTAAAAATTAAAATTAACTTTAAACTTTTTGTCTTTTAAAACAAAGAGAGAGAGTTTTTGCTGCATATGTTTGTTCTTCTCTGAAAGTAAACCCAGTAATGAACAAAACTGTTAGGTAGTTAATTTACCCTCCCAAACATATATTTCTTTTCCCATTTTTCTCTATTTATTTGCACCAGTTGTGCTGACCAACAATAGAGCTTTACATGATGGAACATAAACGGTAGTGAAAATTATTTAGGTAAAAAATGTATAGCTTTACTTGGTTATGTTAGAAAAGAGAGATTGAAAATAAACATACCTAATCTAAAAAGTTAAAACAGGGAGGTGAATAATAAAATAATAAAGACAGGTAAGAAAACACATGAACTAGGTAAAGAAGCAGTGAAGAGTATTTAATTGATCTGGGTAAAGAAACAATAGTATTATCAAACAGAAAGCTAGTTCTTTTGAGACTAGATCTTTGGCAAGATTGATGATGACAGAGACGCCCGTAGGTTCAGTGGTTACATGTCATGTTCTCACTGTGTGACTAATGTCAGTTGATCAGGTTATAAAGTTCCTGTGGATTCATATTTAGTTTGTTTCCAGTGCACTAGGCACTATTGTAGGAGAGCTTCCTAGTGCTTCCATTATGTTGTTCACGAGGCCTGGTAGAAAGATGGGCACGTAAAGGTGAGCTGACACCCAGGAATTTCTCTTGCAAAGACTGGTATAGAAGTTACCCAAGGGTGACTCTCCCTAGAAATTATGCCATGCAGCTGCAGCCCTATGTTAAGAGTGATTGTCTGCGTCTAAGACCAGTTTTACAGTGGATTTTCATGCATAATTTTCAGTATGCCACAGCAGTGTCAGTATCTGACTGTGCAGAGCACTAGGGGATGCAGTGATGGAAAAAGTCAATCTCCCTTTACTTGAGTTCACAATTAATTGTGGCAAGATAGGCAAATAAACCCAAATACACATTTAAGAATAATGTGATCCATATGTGGAAGACCTAATGAATTGGAGAGTCAGGAAGACACTGAGGAAGTGGCGTCAGCATGAGCTCCAAGGGACTGCATTTTGGGTCTGCTAGCCTTCAGAAGGCAAGCATTGTGACTAGTCCTGAGCCTCCCTACAAACTCAAGCAGGCCAGTGGAACTTCCCATGACACTGGAACATTCTTCATCATCCAGCATGGTGGCTGTGGGCCACTTGTGTCTACCAGGCATTTGAAATGTGCTAGTGCAGATGTGGAGCTTAATTTTTAATTTATTGAATTTTGATTGAAATGGCCATATAGGGCCAGCAGCTGTGTTATACAGCATCACAGGTGTAGAGAAGTTAATCAGTGAAGAGAAAATTCAACCACTTGGCAATCATATTATCCAGTGCTGAGTGCTTTTAACATTTTTGAGTAGTCTTCCATCTTTTACATGTATACTGTGTTTTAATATAATTGTGTTAAGGGAAGAAATGTTAGAAATGAGAGGATTTATCTCCATTCCTAATTCCCCTTTTCGTTTTCGGCTAAGAAAAACATTGACATCTGATTTTAGTAATGGCTAAGGCCTTGGACATTTCCCAAGTACCTTGCATTGGGCAGTTAAAGCTTTTGAGGTATCTTAGTTTATTTAAGCTTCACAGTTCTAAAAGCAATGTAGATGCTGTTGTTCTCATCTCACAGTATTACAGAGATACTCCAGGGCATTAGACAAGTTGCACACAGTCTCTTAACGAGTTAGTAGCAGAGGTCTATGCCAAGTCCAGGGGTCATGATGTAGCTGCTGTGCCGGGGCCGACTTTGTATAGTCGTTTGTGTGTCTGGTTTACTGGGGCTTTCATATCCCAAAGTATTGCTGATACCCTCAGTAGGGTAGCCACGCCCTGCTGCCTAGTCCTCAACTTCTGGGACATGTGTATATCTCCTTACGATCTACAGGTCCCTGAGTACTGACTGTCACAGGCTGCCGCGTCTTTCCTGTTGACTCATGTTTGGTTCCTCCAGTGAAAATTTTACTTAGAGAAATGCCGCATCCAAAGCACTTGTGTGCCACCAAACCTAAGAAGTCCTGGGCCCCCAATCTGTATGAGCTAGACAGTGACTTGACTAAGGAGCCGGATGTCATCATAGGAGAAGGCCCAACTGACTCTGAATTCTTTCATCAGAGATTTCGGAACTTACTCTATGTGGAATTTGTTGGGCCTCGAAAGACCCTGATCAAACTCCGAAACCTCTGCCTCGATTGGTTGCAGCCGGAGACTCGCACCAAGGAGGAGATCATTGAGCTCTTGGTCCTTGAGCAGTACCTGACAATCATCCCTGAAAAGCTCAAACCTTGGGTGCAGGCAAAAAAACCAGAGAACTGTGAGAAGCTCGTCACTCTGCTGGAGAATTACACAAAGATGTACCAGCCAGAAGGTGAGACTCTCCAAAGGTGGACGGTTGTTGGTGCAGGTGGCAGGTGCTCCCCGGGGTTCGCAGCCTTGAGACTACCAGTGGCCGTTCTGGGCCAGGCCATTCTCTGTTAGGGGTAGGGAGGGGGCTGTCTTGTGCACTGTTGGGTGTTGAGTCTCATCTGGGGTCTTCTTCCACTGGATATGACCACCAAATGTGTCTCCACACATGGCTGGGTGTCCCCTGGAGTATAAAACTGCCCCAGCTGAGCGTCAGGAGAGGGAGAGGAGACACAGAAGGAAGAAAACCTCTTGTAATCCTTGCCCTTTTGGTATGGTATCCCAGGAGTTGCCTGCTGGTTATTGGTGCCTTGGGGTATGGTCAGGGTGGTTGTGGCCATGCTCCCTGCCCAGTATTTACGTGGCAGGAGTGGTGGCTGGAAGTCACTGAAGAGTTTTGAGCTGAGAAATGTTAGGATCAGGTTACTCCAGGTACTTGTGTTTATGGGGGAGTGACCCAAGGATTGGGGGGATGCTATTTTGAGAACACAGGCCAAAGATGATAAAGCATTAACTTGGAGTTTGGTGTCCTGTCAGATGACACTAGCAGTGACATTAACAGCGACGACGACATGAACCGAAACAGAGGAGAGTCCCCACTGCCTCGTACAGTCCATTCTTTCAGCAGTGAGTATCTAAACTGCTGGTCTTACCACCCATGGGTGGCTGTTGCCAGATGCCTCCAGATGGCAGTACAGTGGGCATTGAGACCTCCATGAAGATGACCCGCCATCCTTGGAGTGGTTGACTTCACCTGGAAATCTGAGGGGAGAGTAAAGTATTGATGATGTAGTGAGACATTTTTGTATCTCAACAGGCACCAATAGATGGTGTGAAATACAGGATTTTCTTAAATGATAAAGTGTTTAAAGCTGTTTGGAATTTGTAGCAGGCTGCTTCAAGCTGTGCCCCCACCCTCCCCAGGAGGGTTTGTTAAAGATGCTTCAGTGAACTTTTTAGGGGAGCATCGCTTTGGGGGGGGTCTTGTTTTCTTGGGTTTTGTTTCTTTGCACTTTTGAGATTGGCTGCATGAGCCAGATAGCAGAGGGTATGCAGTCCCTTCTCTTGAATGTGGACTCGGCCCCTTAGGAACAGCGGAGGGTTTGAGGGGAGAGTTTGCTTCTAGGCTTAGCTTTGGAACTGCTTTGTAGCAGACCCCATTTCAATGAAGCCTGCAGAAAATGTGTTGCAGATACAGGGTGGGGAGGGGCCCAGATGAACCTGGAAGTCTAGTCTGGCACTCAGTTTTGGATCCATTGCTTATGGGAGAAGTAGGGTCAGTGTCTCTTTGCAGAGTGTGAATGCACGTGCAAGGAGAACAGGCAGGTCAGAGTACTTTGTTAACCATTTGAATGTCTGATCTGTTCAGGTGACGGAGACAGGGACTGGGACCGGAGGGGCAGAAGCAGAGACATGGAGCCGCGAGACCGCTGGTCGTATACCAGGAACCCAAGAAACAGTGAGTCACCTGCTGCCTGTACCCAGACACATGTGCCATGAGTTTGAGGGGAAGGTGCTGGTCTTTGGAAGTCCTTGCCACTCAATTTGGACTATATATTTCAGTTCCCCCTTGTTTCTGACATTGTGCTCAGTAGGACCACCTGTGCAGGTTTTGTCACATATACCCATTTCCACCTGTACTACTGTTAATTCAGTATTTTTCTTAAACTGGCACTTTTTTTTTAAAACTAGAAGTTTCTATATAAAGGGCTATGCCACTACAAAAATTGAAAACTAATATAAATGCCGTAGATGGTGTGATAGTAAAAAATACATTGTACCAATGATGTTAACTAGAAATGTCTCCCCCAGCTTCCTGCAATGGTAGGGAATTGCCATATTCATGCACCAGGCTTGAGATTTTGAAAAGGAGCCAATCATCACATCGATGTATTGTTGGTATCCTCACCACCAAAAATCATCTCCTACTCCTCCTGGACTTAAAGGATGCTGCAATAGGCAGCAGGGTGCCCCTAAAATTATGGTCAGGAAAAGGATGTCAGTAGTGATGTGTAGTGATGGGTCACAATGCCGTGGGCACTATTCAAAGTGGTGATTGTGGCAGATGGTGCCTCTGTTGCATCCCTGTGTCACGTCACAGCTAAGGAGACCCAGAGGTTAAGGATGAGGGTGAGGCTTATCGGCACTATGCTTGGACCCGCACATCTTGGGGCACAATGTGAGCTACCTCCAGGGATTTGGAACAGAAGGATGAGGCAGGGCCCTGACCCTGTCCTGATATTGGGATGTCGCAGGGTCACTGTGTTGGTGGGGCTCCTGAGAGCTTGCTGCAGAATGCAGACGAGAGAAACTCACTTGCACGCAGTCACACTCCAACTGGGTTCAGAGTTCAGTGGTACAAACCTGAGGCCTACGGGGTGGACTAGGCTTTGCTCCTTCCTGATGCCTTTTCTCTTCCCAGGACTGCCTCAACGGGATCTTTCCCTTCCTGTGATAGCAAAAACAAGTTTTGAAATGGAAAGAGACGACGACAGGGACTTGATGGATTATGAGTCCCGATCCCAGGTATGCTCAGGTTTCCTCTCTTTCCAGAAAGGCCATCTTCATTTCATGGCAAAGATGCCTTTCTTTCCCCAGATGGTGTGTTTATCCACCCCATAGTCCAACCTGGGGTGAGAGCCCCCGTCACTCCACAAGGTGCTCAGGCCCATTCCATGTGTGAGGAGCAGCCCAAGTTGCAGCTGCCTGTTTCCTGATACATCCGTGTAGTCAGAGGAATTCTTGCCCCACAGCATGTGTGTGTAGGTTGGTAGGTTGGTTGCACTGGCCATTCCCTATGGGGCCAAGGAAGCTGAGTGACTCTGAGATCTTTCTGGTCCTCAGAGGGAGCCAAGAGAGCTGTGGGTCTGCAGAGCAGACCAACCAGGGAGAGCAAAGGCTCTGGAGCTGACGAGAGCTGGGTTCAAAGCCCAACTCTGCTACTTGCTAGCCATGTGGCCTTGGGCCATTTATTCAACTAAACTGAACCTCAGTTTCCTCATCTGTAAAGTGGGTGTGATGATTGCTCCTAGGGCTACTACGAAGGGTTAGATTCACTAATGTGTATGAAGTGCCTGGCACGTGGTAGATAGGCAACTGAAAGTGTTCATAATTGTGGTAATTGTGGGTTAAGAGACAGGGTGTGCCAGGGAGATTGGTGAGAGAAAGACGGACGTGGACTTCGAGCTTGCCTTTAAGGAAGGAGGAGGGGGCTCATATAGACATAGCAAAGTGTGGAAAACGACCCTGGCACTGACAGGATTCAAAGGAGGGAGGAGCCAGTGGGCTGAGCCTTCGTTTCCTTCACATGGCAGCACTCACCGCATATCGGATGGCAGGCCTGGGCTCCAGTGAGCACAACAGTGACCAACACTGAGAGGAGTCCTGCCCTGAAAAGCTTGTGACAGTTGCACAAGTAAATATTCATGTAAATATTGTGTATAACTGCTAATCATTCTCAGCGTGCTCAAGAAAAAATAGAGGATTAACAGGAAATCATAACAGGGATCTTGATTTGAATTGAAGGAAATTGTCTTGGAGGTATTAACACTTGTGTGGAGAGTTAAGCAGGTGTAGGCTGGGACAGGTGTTGGGGGAAGGGTCTCAGGATTAGTGAGAACTCAGCTAAAGTTGTGGGACAGGAACTGAACAAAGGCCAGGAGGCTGGGACTGAGTAAGAGGTGGGAAGACAGACTTGAGGCATGAGTGGAATTGGCCAGGTAGGCACCACAAAGCTTTCTCACATGAAAGTAAAAGAAAACACGAACTTAAAATTAATTTAAGCGGCCAGGCTTGGTGGCTCAGCCTGTAATCCCAGCACTTTGGGAGGCCAAGGCGAGTGGATTACCTGAGCCCATGGGTTCGATACCAGCCTGGGCAACTTGGTGAGACCTTGTCTCTACGATAAATAAAAAATTACCTGGGCTTGGTAGCACGGGCCTGTAGTTCTGACTACTTGGAAGGCTGAGGTGGAAGGATTGCCGGAGCCCAGCAGGTTGACACTGGAGTGGCTGTGAGCGTGCCACTGCCCTCCAGGCTGGGCAATAGAGTGAGACTCCAACTTAAAAAAAAAATTAATTTAAAAGGCAAAGCAAGACAAAGCCCAACTACCATGACACCATTGCCTTTTAAATGCCCTTCTTTGACAGCATGGTGAAGAGTTGGCAACCAAACCCCATGTCCATGTAGTTAAAAGTTTGGAAGCTACTGCTTCCAATAGGCATAGTATGGTAGAAACAGCAGCAGCAGATGATATAAATTACATTTTGAGAGTGTACAAAATGGAAAATTCTTTCATTATCTTTCAGTGTCATATGTAAATCTCTTAATTGTTTATGTGTATAGGTTGTCATGTTACAAAAATTAAATTGCGCCATGTTAGCACTCTCAGCACAGCATCTCTTTTAGTTGAATTTGACTGCAGTTCATATACATTCAGATGTCATTGTTGATTACAAACAAAGTGAACATCTGATTTAGGGCTACCTACTTGCATAGATGAACTTAATTTTAACTCAACGTGTTCTTTTGCTTGCATGTGAGAAAGAGCTTCATTTTTGAAGCTCTCTTTCATTTCTTTGCCCTACTTAATTTTTGTTGTTTTTGTTTTTTCATGGCTGCACTGGCAGTTGAATAGTAAGTTTTTCCCCTTACACCCAGTTGCCTGTGCCTCTTTCTCGGTAGATGTATCTTATTTAGCAAATCCTTTCTTGCTACATTTTTCATATTGCTTCATGCCTTTTCCCAGCAACAGTACTGTGCTAGGAAATTTAACATCAAAACATCTATATTTTCTTTTCATAATTTCTTTAAATATTTAAGCAATATATCACATTGCAGAAAATTTGCACACAGTATTGCAAGGCAGATGGATATTCTTCTCCCCATTTTACAGATGAAGAACCTGAACAATTCAGAAAGATTCTGTTCCCAGTGTTGCACAGCCCATAAATAGTGTGATTCTCTTTTGACCCCAGAGTTCTCTCCAGCTCCAAAGCTTATAGGCTTCCCACAACACCATCTCCCTCCTCAAGTCTTTCTCTAGGCCTCAGTGCCATCCTCCCTGGAACCATGACTCACTGAAACTGGTGATGTTTTAGTGCTATCCTCTGGCAGTAAATAAAGGTCCTTTCGGATTCTGCATAGAAGGTTCTCCTGAGTAAGGCAACAAGTTTTAACATTCCTTTTAAGGTAAACTATCCATTAAAATAGAAAAGGCAGCCAGGCTTGGTGGCTCAGCCTGTAATCCTGCGCCTTTGGAAGGCTGAGGTGAGTGGATTGCCTGAGCCCACGGGTTTGAGACCCGCCTGGGCAACTTGGCGAGACCTCATCTCTACAATAAATCAAAATGAGCTGGGCGTGGTAGTCCGCTCCTGTAGTTCCAGCTACTTGGAAGGCTGAGGTGGAAGGATCGCCGGAGCCCAGCAGGTTGAGGCTGCGGTGACTGGGAGCGGCCACTGCGCTCCAGTCTGGGCAACAGAGTGAGACTCCAACTCAAAAACGAAACAAAACAAAACAAAATAGAAAAGGCAGTTATAAAAATGCCCTCAGTGCTTACAGATATTTCTGGATTATTTGAAAATTCTACACACTGGAAGCACCCCAGTGTAGCCATGCTGTGTAGTTCAGGAACAGGAGGGAGGTTAAGATCACATATCCTTACCAGATGATCTGGTTGAATACATCTTCTTTCTGTTCCCTGAGTATGTCACGTGTGTTTGATATTTAACCTGTTCAAACTTTCCCACCAATCCCCTTCTATACATACCATAATCTCACCCACTACTTAAGGCCCCACCTGTCCTTTGCTAACCTTTGCTCACTGTTCAGGCCCACCCTGAACTGTTCCTTTATGAAACCCGTTTAGCACTTATATTATCTGTACCCCAATTTATTGTTTATTGTTCTCTAATTGTTTCATGAGTCTTTTCTCTCCAACCAAATTATAAGCTGCATGAGGGCAAGGAATATGTGTCATGCGTCTTTGGGATCTGCCTCAGAGTGTAGCGCCAAGGTAGGTACGATGTAGGCCCCTAGTAACACTTGACTTGGATCACTCAGAACCCCAGTACCGTGAGCACTTTCTATATAACTTCGTATACGTAGCTCCCATCTCGCCAACATTATCCTTCTCTCTTTGCACATCCGTGGGGACAGATTCCATTGAGAGGTCTGTGCTTGACATTTTAGGATGCCGAATCATACCAAAACGTCGTGGACCTCACTGAGGAAAGGAAACCTCACAATACAATCCAGGACAACATGGAGAACTATAGGAAACTGCTGTCCCTCGGTAAGTAGCAGCTTCTCATAGTTACTTTCAGTCGAGTCATTGCTCTTTTCAAGCTGCAGGACATTAGAATCCAGTTAATATATTTGGACCTGAAGGGTAATAAGAAACCTTTGAAAGATTTCAAACAGGGAAGTAAATGAGGAGATTTGTATTTTTAAGAAATCTCTCTGTCTTCAGGTAAAGATACTTTGTACAGGATGGGAGACCTTCTTGCCATTAGAGTCGATACTTTTTCTAGAGCAATGGCACTGGGGGTTTTTAAATAGACATTCAAAATGGGATGCTGGGTTCCTGTGTGGACTCTCCTGGACAACATCTAGCTCAAGTGAATAGTAGACAGCTGTACAGCTCTGTAAGGTTGTGGGGCCTTAAGGAGCTCCAGTGTTTGAAGAGCAGGTGGAGAAAGAACAGTTCAGATGAAAGAGGAAGACCATAGAGGCCCGTGAAAAAGAGTAAATCAAGATCCAAGAGGTAGTATGAGAAGGTAAGGTGAAGGCAAAAAGGCAATACATTTGATTCAGGGGCACATGGGGGCCTTTGTACACATTTTCGAGTGGAGTCAGAAGAATTTATTAAAATGCAGATTAGAATGGGTTAAGGAATGGGTAGTAGGAAATGAGACAGCAGATGAAGCAGACATCCAAAGCATCAGATATGGACTGCTTCATATTTAGTAGTTCAGAGAAAGATGGAGATCAATTCATGGTGATGTGTCTCGGTGATGAATTTGAGCCATCCTATTATTCTTGTGACCAGGGGTGCAGCTGGCTGAAGATGATGGCCACTCCCACATGACACAGGGCCACTCATCAAGGTCCAAGAGAAGTGCCTACCCAAGCACCAGCCGAGGTAAGCACCAGGCAGATACCACAGAGAAGCCATATAACCAATGACGATAGGTATTGAGAAACCTACACTTTCCATTCCCAGATATCACAGAAGGGTGGTCTCCAAGTCACACTGTCATTTTGTACAAGTATAGGGTATTAGGAAGTTTTTACATTTGGGGTTTCTTCTCAGGTCTGAAAACTATGCCTGAAGCCAAAAAGTCAACCCATCGGCGGGGAATTTGTGAAGATGAATCTTCCCATGGGGTGATAATGGAAAAATTCATCAAGGATGTGTCACGCAGTTCCAAATCGGGAAGAGCAAGGGAGTCGAGTGATCGGTTGCAGAGATTCGCCAGAATGTCAGATGATAACTGGAAGGACATTTCGTTCAACAAGAGGGAGTCAGTGATCCAGGAGAGGGGTTATGAAGGGAATGCGTTTCGGGGCGGCTTTAGGTTTAATTCAAACCCTGTTTCCAGAAAGAGAGTTCTTGAGAGAAAAAGGCGCTATCACTTCGATACAGATGGGAAGGGCTCAACTCATGATCAGAAGGGCTGTCCCAGGAAGAAGCCCTTTGAATGTGGCAGTGAGATGAGAAAAGCCATGAGCATGAGCAGCCTGAGCAGCCTGGGCAGCCTCAGCTCCCCCTCCTTCACGGAGTCACAGCCGGTGGATCTGGGGGCAATGCCGTACGTGTGCGACGAGTGTGGGAGGTCGTTCAGTGTCATCTCTGAGTTTGTCGAGCACCAAATAATGCATACTAGAGAGAACCTCTATGAATATGGCGAGTCCTTTATTCACAGTGTGGCTGTCAGTGAGGTTCAGAAAAGTCAGACTGGAGGGAAACACTTTGAGTGTAAGGAATGTGGGGAGACCTTCAATAAGAGCGCTGCCTTGGCGGAACATCGGAAAATTCATGCTAGAGAGTATCTTGCAGGATGTAAGGATCAGGAGTATGAGGAGGCCTTCATGCCTAGCCCAACCTTCAGTGAGCTTCAGAAAATATATGGTAAAGACAAATTTTATGAGTGCAGGGTGTGTAAGGAAACCTTTCTTCACAGTTCTGCCCTGATTGAGCACCAGAAAATCCATTTTGGTGATGACAAAGATAATGAGCGTGAGCGTGAGCGTGGGGAAGCCTTTATGCCCAGCTCAACACTTAACAACTTTCAGAAAATGTATGGCAAAGAGAAAATGTATGAATGTAAGGTTTGTGGGGAGACCTTCCTTCATAGCTCATCCCTGAAAGAACATCAGAAAATTCATACTAGAGGAAACCCTTTTGAAAATAAGAGTAAAGTCTGTGAGGAAACCTTTATTCCCAGTCAGTCTCTTAAGAGGCGTCAGAAAAGTTACACTAAGGAGAAGCTCTATGACTTTAAAGATGGCAGAGATGCCTTTATGCAAAGCTCAGACATCAGTGAGCATCAGAAAATTCATTCTCGGAAGAACCTCTTTGAAGGCAGAGGGTATGAGAAATCTGTCATTCATAGCATGCCCTTCACTGAATCTCAGAAGAGTCATACTATAACAAGACCACCTGAAAATGAGGAGGATGAGAAGGCATTCACTATTAGCTCTAACCCTGATGAAAACCAGAAGTTTCCCACTATCGAAAATGTCTGTGAGGGGAAACCATATGAGAGGTCTGTTATTCATACTTTATCCTCTGCTGAAGCTCAGAAAAGTAGCAGTGCAGGGGGGTCCCACAAACCAAAAGTGATAGCAGAGTCTACCGTTCAGAGCTCGGATGTTATCAACCATCAGAAAGTTCGTGTTGGAGTGAGTGCCTGTGAGGGAAGGGAGTACAAGAGATCTGTTATCTATAGCTTAGCTTCTCCTAAGTCTCTGAAAAGTCACAATGGAAATGAACTGGTAGAATCTAATGAGAAGGGAGAATCCTCCATTTATATCTCAGACCTTAATGATAAGCGACAGAAGATTCCTGCCAGAGAGAAGCCTTATGAAGGAGGTAAGAATAACAGCTACGAGGAGTCTGTTATACAGAGTGTATCCCATGCCAAACCTCAAAAAAGTCTTACTGGAGAGGGGTCAGGTGAAATTAAGAAGGATGGAGAATTTTCTGTTCCTAGTTCAAATGTCCGTGAATACCAGAAGGCTCGTGCTAAAAAGAAATACATTGAGCGTAGGAGCAATGAGACCTCTGTAATTCACTCTCTGCCTTTTGGTGAACAGCAAATAGTTCGCTCTAGAGAGAAGCTCTATGAATGTGAGGAGTGTGGGGAGTCCTTTGCTTATAGCTCTGACCTCACCGAGCACCGTAAGATTCACGATAGAGAGAAGCCTTCTGGAAGTAGAAACTATGAACGATCTGTCATTCGCAGTCTGGCTCCTACTGATCCTCAGACAAGTTATGCCCAAGAGCAGTATGCTAAAGAGCAAGCACGAAACAAATGTAAGGAATTCAGGCAATGCTTTGATGCCAGCAGAGACCTCAATACACATCAGAAAATCAATGCCCAAGAGAAGTCCCATGGCAAGGAGTCCAATGGTGAGAAGATCCATAATGAGAAGTCCCATGGCAAGGAGTCTAATGGCGAGAAGATCCATGGTGAAGAGACTCATAGCAAGAAGACCTGTGGTAAGGAGATACGTGGTGAGGAGTCTCATGGCAAGAAGACCCATGATGAGGAGATTCATGGTGAGGAGTCTCATGGCAAGAAGACCCATGATGAGGAGATCTGGGGTGAGGAGTCTAATGGCAAGAAAACCCATGGCGAGGAGTCTCATGGCAAGAAGACCCATGGCGAGGAGATCAGTGGTGAGGAGTCTCATGACAAGAAGACCCATGGTGAGGAGACCCATGGTCAGGAGGGGATTGAAGACTCTGTCATTCAGGGCTCAGACGTGGAAGAGCCTCAGAAGGATGACCCTGATGACACGATTTATGAATGTCAGGACTGTGGGCTGGGCTTTGTGGATCTCATAGACCTCACAGACCATCAGAAAGTCCACAGCAGGAAGTGCCTCGTTGACAGTCGTGAGTACACACATTCTGTAATTCACACCCATTCCATCAGCGAATATCAGAGAGAATATACTGGAGAGCAGCTGTATGAATGCCCAAAGTGTGGAGAATCTTTCATTCACAGCTCATTCCTTTTTGAGCATCAAAGAATCCATGAACAAGACCAGTTGTATTCCATGAAGGGGTGTGATGATGGTTTTATTGCCCTCTTGCCCATGAAGCCACGGAGAAACCGAGCCGCAGAGAGAAATCCTGCTCTTGCTGGGTCAGCCATTCGATGCCTTCTGTGCGGACAGGGCTTCATTCATAGCTCTGCCCTTAACGAGCATATGAGACTTCATCGAGAAGATGATTTACTGGAGCAGAGCCAGATGGCTGAGGAAGCCATCATTCCAGGCTTAGCCCTCACTGAATTTCAGAGAAGCCAGACTGAAGAGAGACTGTTCGAATGTGCAGTCTGCGGGGAATCCTTTGTCAATGCATCGGAACTTGCAGATCACATCAGTGTTCATAAGGATGAGCCCTATGAGTATGGGTCCTCCTATACTCATACCTCATTTCTTGTTGAGCCCCTCAAAGGAGCCATACCATTCTATGAATGCAAGGACTGCGGCAAGTCCTTTATTCATAACACAGTCCTCACTAAACATAAGGAGCTCCATCTTGAAGAAGAAGATGATGATGAAGAAGAAGAAGGAGCTGTAGCGGCAGCCCAGGAGGTTGAAGCCAATTTCCTTGTTCCCCAAGAAGTTCTGCGGATTCAGGGGTCAAATATGGAGGCTGCCGAACCAGAGGTGGAGGCTGCCGAGCCAGAAGTGGAGGCTGCCGAGCCAGAAGTAGAAGCTGCTGAGCCAAACGGAGAGGCCGAAGGGCCAGATGGAGAAGCTGCAGAGCCGAATGGAGAGGCTGAACAGCCACAGCCCAATGGAGGGGCCGAACAGCCCAACGGGGATGCTGATGAACCAGATGGCGCAGGGATTGAAGACCCAGAAGAAAGAGCTGAAGAGCCAGAGGGAAAAGCCGAAGAGCCAGAGGGAGATGCTGACGAGCCCGATGGTGCAGGGATCGAAGACCCAGAAGAAGAAGGGGAGGATCAGGAGATTGAGGTGGAAGAACCATACTATGACTGCCATGAATGCACAGAAACCTTCACTTCCAGCGCAGCATTCAGTGAGCACCTGAAAACTCATGCGAGCATGATCGTATTTGAGCCTGCAAATGCTTTTGGAGAGTGCTCAGGGTACATTGAACGTGCCAGCACCAGCACTAGCACCAGCACCAGCACCAGCACCAGCACAGGTGGTGCTGATCATGCTGATGAGAAGTACTTCAAATGTGACGTCTGTGGACAGCTTTTCAACGACCGCCTGTCCCTTGCCAGACACCAGAATACCCACACTGGCTGAGAGCGTGGGGTAAAGTTTGGAAAACCTTAACCCAGGACTTGACCCTTACTAAACAACAGCAAATTCAAGCCAACCCATGATAATGTCTACGAAACTTACCTTAGTGTATGCACACGTGACTTAACATCAGACAACTCTAACTGAAAAGAGACTGAAGGCGGAGACTCCTTCAGTTGTAGCTCTTCCCATCAAATGTCAACGTATTGATGTGGGAGGCCACACAACACATATCTTACCTTTCATCCAAATAACCAGACTGAGGAGAAACCTTATATGTATTTGAGACTACAAAGGTTGCCTCAATCAACTGTAAATGACACTCCTTTAACCTATATATAATGTTTCCTGAGGTGTATATAAAACAACAAATCACAGCAAAACAGTGATCACATATATTTGGATTTAATATAATATACAGTTACAGTTTATTGTGCAGAGATACCTTTTCTGGTACTCTGATTTTTTTTTTTTTTTTGGAGGAGGAAGAGAGCAACAAATTAGAATATATTTGTAAGTGTCTTAGGTCCTGAGAAAGATTTATTGTGCATTATTTGAACCCTGCCAGTATCTTTTTGAGTAATTAGCTGTGTTTTGTTTCTTATTCTTGAATACTTGTGAAAGTGTAGGCATGAAAGATTACGTGTGTTTTACTCTTTACTGCTTGAAGAGAGAAGCACTTTTAGCTTCTTTCTGCAGCCATTTTGTCTGCACCAACACTTTGGAACCTAATGTCGTATAAGCCTTTACAATTCGCAGATTGGCCTTTTGTGACCCAGATTGATTGGTTGCGACATTGTGCGTACCTTGCAGTGGTTCTCATGCAAAAAATATTTCACTTTTTTTTAAAACCAACTCAATGTTCGATAGTGAATTCATAAAACCCGAAGCTTGTTCCTGTAAATCTTATGTCTTTGCCTTTAAAGAACGGGTTACAACCATCACTAGATCACGGTAGTGCCTAATGAAGGTTGAGAACCGAAGGAAAGGCTCTCATGCTGTAAATAAATAAGGATGCAGGCGAACGACCTTTTATCACTTCCTCTGTGCGCTTCCTGCCTTAAGTGACAAGTAGCAACATGGCTTGGGTCCTCTGCAGCTTTAGTGTGTGCTGCCACAAGTCAGTCTGTACCCTGGGTGCCCAGGAGCTAGTATCCTTAGATATTTCTACCGCTCAACTTAATTCTCTTCTTTCCCTACCCTAACTCTCTAACCCCATGTTTAACTTGCATTTTTAAACAAAAATGCTTTCTTTACAGTCAACCCAAGCTTAACATGGACTCAGGTTCCCCAGCAGCCTTAATTTGTTTTGTTAGCATCTGCTACTTATTTTTCAGCCCTCCCAAGTATTTCTGAGCTGTTCATTAGAGTGTCACGTTTGTTTCATCTCCTTAGTTTTCCTCTTAATCACAAGTTGACCTCATAGCTTGAGGTTTCCCGTGTCCTATTCTGTGGACCACCTGTGCTCCTTTGCTTCCCCTCCCCTCGCATAATGACTATATTAAAAATTTTTTTGGCCTTGTGTTGTCTGGAAAAAAAAATTTAAAATAAAAAAAATCTTATAAAAAGCAGATCTATAGATCAAGTGAGCAAAAGAGATAAGTGCAGATCACTTGAACAACAAAAACTAAAATACCCACTGGGGGAAATGTGTCTGAATCTTACTCTCCTAGATCAGCAGGATTGGGGCTCGTGGGGAGTGTATCAAATTTACACAGAAAGCCAAAGTCTAGGGAGATTATAAGAGCTGACAGCAAGAAGCAGAAATGAATAAGCCAAAGAAGGAAGTCTTAATACATCACCAGAGCTAGGAGAGAGAAGAGACAGACAGAAAAAAACACCGGAGGCAGGGATTGTGGAAGGCCAGGCTGGTGAGAATGAACTGAGTGGGGTGTCCTGGGCAGTTTGGAAGAAGAAGCCTTTGATGGCATGGTGTAGGTGAGAGTCTGCTGCATAGGAAGGCTGGAGGTTGGAATGGACATTGGGAAAGCTGAGAGGCAGTGAGGCACTGCCTGGGAAAAGGACTCTTGAAACAGAACTCAGTGTTGCTGTTAGGATGAACTTGGTGGAACTGTTGGCAATGTTAACTGGTAGAGTCTTTTCAGAAAACAACTTGCCAAAAGTCAGAGTGTCCATTCCAACTTAAGTCAGTGAAAAGTTAAATGGTAAACAATAGGGAAATGATTAAGTAAACGTATCTGTGGACTCTTATGCAGCTGTTTAAAAGTGATAATCATGAGTTATGTAGCAACGTCGAAATATATTTACGGAATATTAAGTGGAGAAAGCAGGACACAAAATTATATTTATACTACAGCTGTTAACTGTCTAAAAGTGTATGCTTATAGTAAAAAGCTGTTGTGTTGTTGTTGTAGGCTTATAGTTGAGCATTATTTTCTTAAATTCTTTGAGTGTTCTTTATGGTAGTGTTATTAAAAATTTTATGATCATGTTTCCATTGTGAACATAATTTGAACTCATTATCAAACACTTGGAAAATACAGAAAAGTGGAGGGAAATACTCATATCCCCACCATCCAAAGAGAGATATACTCTTCAGTATCTTGTTTGTTCTTGTTTCTGTGCACAGGTTTATGAGTATAACTATGTGAAGCTGTGTAATTAAAATAGCTGTTATGTTATCTTTGTGAAATTATGGTTAAGTACTTTCATCTTTATTTTTTCAAATGTCCCTTATAATAGTGTCCTGAAAACAAAGTGTATTATGTATGTTTCCATTACAAGCATAATATATACCCAGAGGAAAAATTAGGCAATACAATAAATTAAATTAGAAAAGAAAAAAAATTCACCCATATTCCCAACACCCAACAACAACTGTTAACATCTTGATCTGTTTCCTCCATCTTATTTCAGTGCACAAGCTTGTGATTATAACAGTGTTAAAATATATACATAAAATCTAAAATGAAAAGAAATGTGGAAAATAACTAAAATAGTATTGTCATTGTGGGATTATGGTTAAATATTTTGTCTCAAATTCTTTGAATAATTGGTGGTTTAGTAATAAATTGTGTGTATTTTTTCATTACATGGAAAACTTTGGAAGTTCAGGAAAGAAAGAAAGAAAGAAAGAAAGAAAGAAAGAAAGAAAGAAAGAAAGAAAGAAAAAATAAATTCATATTACCAACACTCAATAATAGTTACTGTTAATATCTTGATCTGAGCACCAGTTTGTGGTTATTAGGGTGTTATAAGTGTGCATAAATGTCAAAGATAGGAAGAAAGATGGAAAACAATTACATAGTTGTGTGGTCGTTGTGGGATTATGGTTATTTTGTCTCAGCTTCCTTGAATGGTCTTCATTGTTACAATAAGTGTTTTGGTAATCCACCTTTATTACATATATTTCCATTACATACAAAGTATGTGTTCATTATAGAAACTTTGAAGTTACAGTTATGTAGAAGAGAAACTCACCCATATTTTCATTATCCAAAGACTGTGGTTAACATCTTGATATATTTTCTTCATCTTCTGTGCACAGGTTTTTGGTTTGTTAATATGGTTGTGGTCGTTCTATCTATCTGTAATAGTGTCAACAATAAAAAATAAAATAAAGAATAAATATTTGCCAGTCTCTTCTTTTGTCTGTTTTTGGGTTTTTTTTTTTTTTGAGTCGGAGTCTCACTCTGTGGCCCAGGCTGGAGTGCAGTGGCATGCTCCCGACCACTGCTACCTTGACCTGCTGGACCACTGCAACCTCGACCTGCTGGGCTCCGGCGATCCTTCCGCCTTAGCCTTCCAAGTAGCTGCAACTACAGGCGTGCGCTATCACGCCTGGCTAGTTTTTGATTTATTATAGAGATGAGGTCTCACCAAGTTGCTCGGATGGGTCTCGAAGTCTCGGCCTCAGGCAGTCCTCTCACCTCGGCCTCCCAAAGTGCTGGGATTACAGGCTGAGCCACCAAGCCCGGCCCTTTTGTCTGTTTTAAGTGTTCAGAGTTGTTAAATGTATTTTTTTGTTAAAGTTATAAATCCAAAATCTTAGTGTCTTCTTAGGTCTAGAAAAGTTTGACTTTCAAATCTTATCTATTTTTAAGTATTTCCTATTTCAGTAATTACTTCTAAGAAGTTTGTTTGTTTGTTTTGAGAAACTGTCACCCAAGCTCTGGAGTAGAGTATAGTGGTGTAATTATAGCGCAACACTAAAGTCCTGGGCTCAAGGCGTCCTCCTCCTCCCTCAATCTCCTAAGTAGCTAGGACTACAAGTGTGTGCTACGCGTGACTAATTTGTAAATTTTTATTGGGTGTCTTGCTCTGTTGCCAAGTCTCAAACTCCTGGGATTATAGGGATGAGCCACCAAACCTGGCCTAAGTGGTTTATTTTTTTTTAATACTTAATTCTGCATTTTTAATTGCACTTTTTGAAACTAAAACATAAATCGCAATAGTATTTTTAAATGATAATAACAAGTACATTTTAGTTATGTGAGAGGGCAATTTTATATTTTTATTTTTTAAGTTGGAGTCTCACTCTGTCGCCTAGACTGGAGTGCAGTGGGCACTCTCACGGCCACCTCAGTGTTGACCTGCTGGGCTCTGGCCATCCTTCTGCCTCAGCCTTCCAAGTAGCCAGAACTACAGGCGCGTGCTACAACATCTCGAACTCGCAGGTTCAGGTAGTCCATTCACCTCGGCCTCCCAAAGTGCTGGGATTACAGGCTGAACCACCAAGCCTGGCCATGAGTGGGCATTTTAAATTGGAGATACTGAGATTCAAATATAAACATAGCAACAATGAACCTTTAACATGAAAGTGTTATTATGTTTTAAAATCTCTTTAAGGTCTCCATTCCTAACTCTTGCCTGAGGTTTAAATGGTGATTATTCTCAGGTGGGTAATGTCCATTCTTTTTTTCTACCCTGACTTCATCATCCAGAAACATGCTATGCAAGTTAGCAGGTTGCCATTCCTGATAATGTAGCTTTTAAACATGGCTGTGATTCCATAATGACCAGAGATTTTCAGCCAAGTTGCTAACTAGGTCACTTGGCGACCACATTGCGTAGCACCATAACCAACTGTTAGCTGCTTTGTCCCTGGGTCCGTAACTCACAGGAGATGGTCATGTACTCTGCACACTCCTGATATCCTGCACATCACATGATTAGATTTTGCTCTTAAGACAGAAAAAGTTCCCTTTCATTTAATTCTGACCACTCCGGGATTTGACAAGAGTCTTGAATTCTTTCATATTCTTAGAACTTTATCTCTTGTGGCATCTGATTATTTTGGTCTCAGCTTTGATGACCATTCTGTGATAAGGGGCTTCAGCATTGGTCAAGGTGAGATGGCAGGACTTTTTAAAGATTGATTTTTTTGAAGAATGTATTACAAAAGGTAGTAGAGGGAAGGATGGAAGTGTGTGTCATTTGGGGTTACCTCACCCAATCCTTATACTCCTGAGAAATTCCTCAACCCACACCCAGTTGAAAGGATAATGAACTTTTCTGCTGCCATGTTTATTCCGTCAGATTTGACCTCTCCCTAAAGTCCTGGGCTTTATAAAATATAAAATTACCCTCTCACATAACTAAAATGTACTTGTTATTATTTAAAATATCGGTAAATACTAAAATTTGGAAAAGAATCCAGGAACACAGAAGTTTGATGAGAAATGGAAGCCATGAAAAAAATGTAAATCCCAAAATAAAGAATATAACTGAGCTGAAAAACTCACTAGAAAGTTTCAATAGGATTAATCAAGCAGGAAAGAATTAGTGAATTTGAAGACAGAACACAGGAAATTACCCAGAGGAGCAAAATAAAATTAATTTAAAATTAAAAAAATAAAGGCCTAGGTGTTGACTGATTGGTGCTCTTGGGTTCCCAGTGTCTAGTCAGACTCAAAGGAGACTAAGGGCTACCTGGATGGACATGGAGGTTGGGGCTAGATGTACTCATGAACAAACAAACCTGGAAGGAGATAGACCACATGGTCAGAGGGAGTTCTGGTTCCTGGAGCCTCAGCCACCCCAGTGCCTTGTGGAGTCTGGCTGAACTGCCTGCCCTTAGGTTCCTTGATTTATTTTCTTTTTTTTCGAGTTAGAGCCGCACTACATCATCTAGGCTGTAGTGCAGTGGCACGCTCATGGCCACCCCAGCATCAACCTGCTGGGCTCCAGCAATCCTTCTGCCTCAGCCTACCAAGTAGCTGGAACTACAGGTGCATGCTACCACTCCCTGCCAATTTTTTTGATTTATTGTAGAGATGAGGGCTCAACAAGTTGCCCGGGCTGAACCCACAGGCTCAGGCAGTCCACTTGCCTTGGCCTCCCAAAGTGCTGGGATTACAGGCTAAGCTACCGAGCCCGGCCCCTTAATCTATTTTTTTTTTTTAATAAAGAAGCCTCCCAAGGACTACTGGATGTTGAATCTAAACAAATGCTAATTGTTGAGGATGAGAACATTGCAAGGTTAAGATATAACATGCTGTCTGCAGGCATGCCTGCTCTTGAGTCTGCCACTTCCCTAGAAAGGCACCAATGAGACAGAAGCCAGAAATGGTACTATATTCCTCCACCCGACGTGTGGTGGCAGATTGATCATACCAAACCCTTTTCACCACAGAGGACAATGTCATAGCCTCAGTGGAATAGAGATTTGTTCTGAATTTGGGTTTTTCTTTTCCTGCCCACCAACCTCTCAATATCTGTGGGCATACTTCATGCCCAGTATACCTCTTGCATACCATATGTAGCTGTTATGTAGAGTCAAATAATGCTGGGTCATAAGCAGCCACAAATCCTCAATGGCACACAATAAGGCTTGCTCGTACACCTAGGATCAGCTGAGTGTAGGCTAGATGGCCCTGCTGATCTTGGCGGTTGTTCCTGTGTCTAGGGATTGTCTGGCTGTCAGCTTACCTAGTTATAGCTGAGGGTGGTAGGCTCCAAGTGTCGTCTCTGGAGATGAGTGAACTCCTCCTCATAGTACAGGCAGAAGTACAAGAGAACAAGTGAGAACACAAGGCCTCTTCAGGTCCAGATTTGAAATTGGTATACTGTCACTCTTATTTCAGCCTATTGGCCACAGCGTCACCTGAGAGGGAGAAATATACTCTGTCTTTAGGAGAGGAATTGTGAGGCCACATGACAAAATGGCATTAAGCAATTCCTTTACCATCATTTACCTCATCACTTTGCTGATAACTGAGTCGTTCTTCTGACATTCCCATGCCCCAATTATCCCCGTAGATCGCCTAAGGGAGACTCACAGTGTTCTTTGATGTGGGATACCTCTCTGTGATGTTGGAGAGCTTTTCTACCAGTTGTGAATTCACCCCCAAATCTATGACGTGTCTGTGGTTGGAACACAAATGTCCAACAGCAGAGAAGTGAAAACATTACATTTCCCAATACATGAGTTACCCACTGAAAATTCTTGCTTTTTGATCTGCCACCAGAGGTCCTGTTGATTTACAAGGTTTACCACCCAAGGGAATTTTTCTACCAGAAGACACAATAGTTCCATAGAATGAGAAGCCAAGACTGTCCCCTAGCCTTCTGAGTTTCCCTTGCCATTAGATGAATAGGCAAAAAGGAGTATGGTGATAGTTGAGGTTGGTCCCAACCATTAAGTAGAAGTAGAGCTGCTGCTGGCTTTGGTTATCTTTTGCCATGTAACAAACAATCCCCAAAATTAATGACTAAAATAGCCACCAGCAACCATTTGTTCACAGTTTTGCAATCTGGGTTGGGCTCAGCGGGAATGTTCTGCTGGTTTTACCTAGGGTCACTCATGCGTGAACATGCATGCACAGATCTGGAGGCTCAGCTAGGGCTGCCAAGTGCAAAATGGCTTTGCTCCCATGCTTTTCTGGCTGGGGGTGGTGGGGGAGGGGGTCTCTCTAGCAGCGTAGTGGCTTCACATGGTGACTTAGGGATCCAAGAGGGCAAAAGAGGAAGCTACCGAACCTCTTACAGCCTGGGCCCATTACTGACACTGTATCACTTCTGCCATATTCTATGACACCACCCAAAGAAACCTACAAGGCTCCAGGGATGGGCCCAGAAGGGTTGAAGATCTATGAAATACCTGACAGAGAATTCAGACTAATCCTCATAAAGGTGTTCAGGAATCATAAGAAAATATCGGCAAATACTAAAATTTGGAAAAGAATCCAGGAACACAGAAATTTGATGAAAAATAGAAGCCATGAAAGAAATGTAAATCCCAAAATAAAGAATATAACTGAGCTGAAAAACTCACTAGAAAGTTTCAATAGCAGGATTAATCAAACAGGAAAGAATTAGTGAATTTGAAGACAGAACATAGGAAATTACCCAGAGGAGCAAAATAAAATTAATTTAAAATTTAAAAAATAAAGGCCTAGGAGAATTATGGGACACTGTCAAGTAAACTAACATCTGCGTAATAGGAATTCCCAAGGCAGATGAGAGAGGAAAAGGCCTAGAAAGCATATTTGAGAAAATAATGACGAAAAATCTTCCATTTCTGGAGCAATATGATAGCATCCAGGTACAGGAAGCTAAGAGATCACCAATAAAATTTAATCCAAAGGAAAATTCCCTAAGGTATATCATAATATAGCAAAAATCAAAGACAAAGAATACTCAAATCATTAGGAGAAAAGAAAGATACCACATTCAATGGCACTTCAAAACAGGGGGTTTCTCAGCAGAAACTACAGGAAAGGAGAGAGTGAGAGGCTATATTCAAAGTACTGAAGGAGGAGAGGATGTGGAGCAAGCTGTCCCCCTGCAGGAACATGAAGTTGAACAATTATCCATGCAACAAAGCATTTCATAGGAACAAAAAGGTGAGCATTCATAGTACATGGCTTGAACAAAATATCAAGGAAAGACACCCTGAAGATGAAAAACGGTCTTGCATTACCTATACTTCTCTTCCCTCAACCCTAGGCAGCACAGCCAGGAAAAGAAATTGTGTGCTTGGGGAAGGGAAAGCACAGTGAATGTGAGACTGCACTGGAGCTCAGTGCCGTCCTGTCATAGTGGATCACAACAGAGGGCAGAATTCTGTCAAAACCCTGGAGGAAGCATTTAACCAGCTGTGTGTCAGGCAGGACTCCCGAAAAATCCAGGAGGAAGCAAAGTCACAGCTGGATTCTACTGGTTGACTAAAGTGTCTGGGGCACCCAATAAATTTGAGTGGCAGTCAGGCCACAAGGACTACAGTCTTTAGGCAAGCCCTGATACTTCACTGGTCTTCGAAGCTATGGAATTGGCATGCGACCCAGTGCAACACCCAGCTGTAGTGGCCTAAAGGAGTGCCTGCATCACCCCTCTTCCAATTTCAGGCAGTGCAGCTCAGGGAGAGACTCCTTTGGCTTGGGGGAAAGACAGGGAAGAATACAGAGGTCTTTATCTTGCATCTTGGGTTCCAGCTCAACCATAGTAAAATAAAGCACCAGGCAGATCCCTGAGGTCCCTGATCCGAGACCTTCACTCCTTGGTGGCACTTCTAGGTCCACCATGAGCCAGAAGGGAATCTGATGTCCTGATAGCACAGACCAAGTCATGGCAGAATTTACCACCTGCTGACTAAAGTGACCTTAGGCCTCAAATAAACAGCAGCAGCAGTCAGGAAGTAGTAGTGGCTATGGGTCTTGGATGAACTGTGCTGGTCTGCAAGGCTTCAGGTGCAAACCTGCACAGTGCCAGCTGTGGTGGCCATGGGAGCGCTCATGGCACCCCTTCCTCAACTCCAGACAGCCCAGTGCAGAAAGACTTCTGAATGGGGAAAAGAGAGGGAAGAGAGTGAGAGACTTTACCTGGGAACCTAGCAATTTTCCATTATCCCAAGTCCACCAAGGTGTTTAGCCAGGAGTCCTCAAGATTTACAAAGTTCCTGGGCTGAGGGCACTTCCTCGTGCTGAATTGGCTGCAGTGACTGCAGACTTGGATCACAACACTCGATCTCCTTTGAATCTGGAAAGCTCTCTCAAGAAGGGTGGGTATAAATAAGCCGTGGCGGTGAAGATTGGAATATATAACTAACACTTCAGGTACCAACAGATGTCCACAAGCATCAAGAACATCCAGGAAAACAAGACCTCACTAGATGGACTAAATAAGGCACTAGTGACCAATCGAGAGTGACAGAGATATGAAACCTTTCAGGCAGGTTGTCTCTGCAACTTCCCCAGCTAGTGGGCCAAGGTCAGCCTGAGTCAAGCTAGCCAATCCTCCACGATTGAGCTGGCCACCAGAGGTTACTACCCAATTAAATGGTAGCAAGACTGCAAAGTCCCCCCAAACTCCTCCTCCCTTTGTGTAAAAACATAAAAGGTGTCTGCTTAAGGAAGTCGGGGCCTCTGGGTGTACTCCGCTGCATCGGTTGTCGACAGAGGTCTGGCTCTAGCTTGCAAATAAAAATCCTCTTGAACTTTCATTGGAATTGGCTCTTGGTGGTCTCTCGGATTGAACTTTCGGCCACTACAGTTCCTTCACTATGTCCGTGTCCCCGTCCTGGCCCCTCCCTATTCCACCCCATGCTATACTTTCGGTTGTTTTCTCCACTATTCACCTTTTTTTTTGAGTTGGAGTCTTTCTCTGTTGCCCAGACTGGAGTGCAGTGGCCGCTCCCAGCCACCGCAGCCTTGACCTGCTGGGCTCCGGCAGTCCTTCTGCCTCAGCCTTCCAAGTAGCTGGAACAACAGGCATGGGCTCCTACACCTGGCTAATTTTTGATTTATTGTGGAGATGAGGTCTCGCCAAGTTGCCCGGGCGGGTCTCGAACCCTTAGGCTAAGGCAATCCACTCACCTCAGCCTCCCAAGGAGCGGGATTACAGGCTGAGCCACCAAGCCTGGCTCATTTTTCACCTTTTCTATGCTACCTGCAGTCTCTGCTCCCTCCCTCCAGCTTCTGCTCCTGCCTTAGCCCACCCAGGTTATGTTGGTCTCGACCCCTTTCTTCTGACATACTCTCAGCCCTCCTTCTCTGAAACCTCTTCCCCACTCTAAAATCAAGGAATCCACCTCCACCATCCATACCCTTTTTTAAGAGACTCTAGGTTTTTGGTTTTTTGAAAGTATTTAATGTTTTAGCTGCTTTTGTGCTACTTATTAGCATGACTTCCCCCATACTCCCCATGAAAATCCCTGGAGGGGAGATGGAAGGGCCTGTTTGGATATGAAGTATAAAAACCACCCTTATCCTTCCAGAAAATCTACTTGCTGCTCTGTTTTGTCTTGAAACTCTATTTTAAAAAATGTTTTGCCTTAAATTACATAGTATATTTGTTTTTGGTCTTACTGTAAAGCATTTTTTTTTACTTATAGAGAAAACAATTCACTCTCCAGTATGGTATGATTGTGGTTTTCAGCTGCTGCCTTATTTAAACTTTACAGCAGCATGTGGAAGAATGTTGTCCCTCTTTTCTCAATAGAGAAATTTAGAGAACTAAATTTAGAGAACTGATGCTAATTACCCAGGTTGGTATGTCATTTAGTGGCAGCGATCAACATTTCAAAATTCAGAAACTGTTTATTTCCATATGTCAAATTTTTAATAATGTTTAAAGTGGAGATAAAATTACACTCTTCTAAGGAAATTTTGGTTAATGGAGAAATAAGAAGTATAATTATGAATTATCAAAAAAAACAAAAATAAAAATGATGACATCCCCCAACTTCTGACATATATCAAAAATTGACAGCTTTCAGTAGTCAACAAAGAAGGAAAATAAATATAAATTTATTTTAAGTAGTTCTCAAAGTCCCCACACAAACCAAAAAACTGATAAAATTAAAAAGAAACCAGGAGTAAGAAAATAATAAAGATAAGTGAAACTAATACATGAAAAAAACAAAAATAATGTCATTGGAATTTGAAGCTGATACTTAGGATGAAAGGGAAGAAGATAGCAGTAAAGACAAAAAACAGGCCAGGTGCAGTGGTTCAAGCCTGTAATCCCAGCACTTTAGGAGGCCGAGGCAAAGTGATTGCCTGAGCCTGTGGGTTCAAGACCAGCCTGGGCAATATGGTGAGACCTTGTCTCTACAATATCAAAAATTAGCCAGGTGTGGTAGTGTGCGCCTGTAGTTCCAGCTACTTGGAAGACTGAGGCAGGAGGATCACATGAGCCCAGCAGGTTGATGCTGGGGTGGCCATGAGCATTCCACTGCACTCCAGCTTGGGCAATGGAGTGGGACTACGACTGAAAAAAAAAAAAAAACCCATAACAATAATAAGTAAAAACATGACAAACTAGAAATAAAGCAGCATCATTGATTAGAAAGGAGAACTCATTTACTTAAGAGATTTAATATTCTATGAATACTGTGCTCAGTCATGTGTCAATATATTTCATTGTCAAGCAAGTGGATGGTTTTCCTGGAAAAATACATATGTTTTTTGAGTTGGAGTCTCACTCCATCGCCCAGGCTGGAGTACAGTGGCATACTCATGGCCACCCCAGCGTTGACCTGCTGGGCTCTGGCAATTCTTCCGCCTCAGCCTTCCAAGTAGCTGGAACTGCAGGTGTGCACTACCACGCCTGGCTAATTTTTTATTTATTGTAGAGATGAGGTCTCACCAAGTTGCCTGGGCTGGTCTCAAATCTGCGGACTCAGGCAATTCTCTCGCCTTGGCCTCCCAAAGTGCTGGGATTATAGGCTGAATCACCAAGCCCAGCCAAATATTTTTAAAAACTGGATTCAAGAAGCAAAAAACCTGAATAGACCAATGATTATTGAAAAAAGTGAATAATTAGTTGACATTAGAAAGCCGCCTTCACAGATGGTTTTAGTAGTATTGAGATATACAAAATAAAGTTTGATTTAAAAGATGCTAGAGGAAAAAACATGCAAAGAACTGTTGAGGTAGGATAATAGGGGATGTAGGATCAAGATCGAGTTGAGATATAAAACATCAAAATTTAAGAGAAGCAGAGTTAAGTGTTTACAGAAAAGAGGGAAAACGAGGGATACTGAGGGTACCCTCTGAGGAGGCAGAGTCATGAGCTCTCTTTCATTTCTCTTGTACTAGAGATCCTTGATTATTCAAGGGCATATTTTTTTACTCTGGGCTAGGAGAAATGCTTGTGACTTTCTACTTTAGTTGGTTTAGGGAGACAGACTGGTAACATTTCACAGTCATTTCCACTACACTTTAGTCAGGATTCTTTCCTGGAGTCTGCAGACCTAGAAATAAAATTCAAAGGGCATCATCATATATCCCAAGAAGGAAAGAACAGCAAAGTTAATAATTGGTGGTGGTGGGAAGGTTTTCAGAAAATGTTGTACTTTTCTCACATCCTATGATAGACTAGATTCCAGATAAATAACTAAAATGTTTAAATAAAACAAGAAATGTAATATTTAACTGATTTCTGAATGGATGGTGATAAATTGGACTTTAAATGTTAAAATTTCACAAGGACTAAAGAGAAGATGTGGCACAGTTGTAAACTTTTTTTTTAATAGATAGGACAGGCTGTAGATTTCCTTAATTTATGCAGAGACTTTAGTAACCAGCTACAGAAACACTCCAATGGAAATAAAGGGCAAAGGATACAAGCAATTTATAATTGTCCAGTACATCTGAAAAAAATAGTAAGCTCTATTATTAAAAGAAATGCACAATTAAGGGATAAAAAGATATTTTAAAATCAGTCCCAATTGGTAACAGATTTTGAGGTATGATAATAGTCTTGGTTGACAGAACCAGCTACATAATTTGCAGAATCTAGTGCGAAGGGCTCCTTGTTTAAAACATTTATGAAAAATTTTAAGACAGTAACAGAGAAGCATTAAACTAAGTTTGGGTTCTTTCTGAGAATGAGGCCCTGTGTAACTGCACTGGTCTCAAGCCCATGAAGCTGGCCCTGTTGGTTTGCAAGGTGAACTGTGAGATATGCAATCTTATATATTGAGACTGAAAAAAAAATTGGTGGGAGCCTTTGGGAGGAAAATTTGGCTGATTGTGTCCAGAACTTTAAAAAAGTGTATACATGTTGTCTAGATAATTCCACTTGGATTAGTGTATCCTTGAGGAAAATATCAGAGGTGTGAATAAATGCTTGGGTTCAGTGATATTCGTTGATTATGATTTACAGTAATGGAAAACAAAGAAAGATGCCTTCAAAGGGAAAAACTGTAAGAATAATAGACATAAGTTTTAGTGGGGAGGATAAAAGAAGAAAAAGTTTCCCCAAGTGGCATCTTTGTTTATGGTTTCTTAGAAGGAATGTAGCTTTTATAGAAGAAAGCATTTAAAGATTTTTCTGATTATAAAAGAAATGAAAACTCATTGTAGAACATTTTGAAATTAGAAAATCACCTGTAAAAATCACTTATAAACTTACTGCTTGTAGATAGCTCAGTACAGTATTTTGGTTTACTTTCCAGTATTTTGATTTACTTTCTGTGCTTTATATCACCTTTTTGGCATCAGGGACCAGTTTTGCAGAAGGCAATTTTTCCATGGACTCAGGGGGAAGGATGGTTTCAGGATGATTCATATGCATAATGTTTATTGTGCTGTTTATTTCTATTATTACATTGTAATATATCATGAAATAATTATACAACTCACCATTAAAACAAAAAAAGACACAGAAGTGGTAAATAAAATAATGGCTAGGCCACATGTGGACTAAAACAAGTGTTGGATTCTGACTTAAAGCCTACCACCAGAAGCAACTGTACAATTGAAGTACATCAACTCACTTGCCATTCACTGATAGGGTTTTGATATGTTTGTAAGAAACTGATTTATTATGATCTCTGTGCAAACTTCAACTGCTAATGTTAATCTGTATATGGAGTCACTCCCCAACACTAGCATCGCTGCCTCAGCTCCACCTCAGATCATCAGGCATTAGATTCTCATAAGGAGTGTGCAACCTAGATCCCTCACATGTGCAGTTCACAATAGGGTTTGCGCTCCTATGAGAATCTCTTGCCACTGTTGATCTGACAGGAGGCAGAGCTCAGGTGGTAATGCAAGCAATGGGGAGCATCTGTGAATATAGGTGAAACTTTGCTTGCATGTCTGCTGCTCACCTCCTGCTGTGTGGCCTGGTTCCTAACAGGCCATGAACTGGTACTGGACTGGTACTGGTACTGGTCCATGACCTGGGAGTTGGGGACCTCTGCTTTATATGGTTAAGCATATAGTATGTACAAGTTTATTTCCTGTTTTTTTTTCACTTAATAATATGACCTAGATGTTTTCCTACAACTATAATACAGCTAAAAATATTTAGTAAAACATACACACAGAAAAGGGCACAAACCACAAATGTGTAGTTCATTTTTCATAAAGTTAACACACTGTACCCATGTCATGAACTGCCAGATTAAGAAATAGGACATTGCCAGCTTTTCAGACGCCCCCTCATGTTGCTGGTTCTAGTCACTACCACCCTTCCCCCCAACAGTAACCACTATTAAGATTTCTAACACCTGTTTTATACATTTATATACATGGAATCACATAATGCAGACTTTTTTTGAGCCTGGTTTCTTTTACTTAACATCAATATACATCCATATTCTTATTTCTGTTTAGAATTCCAGTATATGAATAATAGCATTCTACTGTGGCTCTTTATTCTCACTAATACTTAGTACTGTCTGACTGTTTCATTTGGACGTTCTGGAGAGTGTGTAGTCTTATCCCATGGTGGTTTTGATTCACGTGTCTGATCACTAATGAAGTTGAGACCTGTTTTATGTTTATTGGCCATTTAGCTATCTTCTTTTGTGTAATACCTGTTCAGATCTTTTAAGCTTTTGCTCTTGTTTTGTCTGCCTTTTTCTTACTAATTTGTATGAGTTTTTATGCTTTTTGTACAGTCATGTGCCACATAAAATTTGGTCAATGATAGACTGCATATATGATTGTGGACCCATAAGGTATAATGAAGCCTAGTCAGATTGCAGCTGTGGAACAACTCACTATCTTTTCCATGTTTAGATATGTTTTGATATGCAAATACTTAACATTGTGTTATAGTTGCTTACAGTATTCAGTACAGTAACAAACTGGGTTTGTAGCCTAGGAGCTGTAGGTTATACCATATAGCTTAGGTGTGTAGTAGACTGTACATCTAGGTTTATGTAAGTACATTCACAAAATGACAAAATTGCCTGACAATACATTTCTTGGAACATATTCCCCGATGTTAAGCGATGCATGACTGTATATGAATCCAGTCCTTTATAGGATATATATGTATTCTAGGTATCTTTCTTGTTCTGTATAATACACAGATGTTTTAACTTGTTAATTTTTAAAAAATGGCACCGGGCTTGATGGCTCAGCCTGTAGTCCTGCACCTTTGGGAGGCTGAGGTGAGTGGATTGCCTGAGCCCGCGGGTTCGAGACCCGCCTGGGCAGCGAGACCTCATCTCTACAATAAATCAGAAAAATCAGCTGGGCATGGTAGCGCATGCCTGTAATTCCGGCTACTTGGAAGGCTGAGGCGGAAGGATCGCTGGAGCCCAGCAGGTCGAGGCTGCGGTGGCTGGGAGCAGCCACTGCACTCCAGTCTGGGCGACAGAGTGAGACTCCAACTCAAAAAAAAAAAAAAAAAAAAAATGGAAATGCTTTCTTCTGTGGTTCATCAAATTAATTTGGTTCATTGCTGTTTGGAGTTCAAGTTTTCTTTCCCTTCAGTGCTATTTCACACATTCTTCTGTGCCTTTGGATTTTTCCTGGGAATGGGGTGGAGGCAGCATTTGTGTCTGTATATGTACAAATCTTTATGAATGTGTGTTTAGGCATTTGTGTGAAATGCTTCATATCATCTACACCCCACTATTCAATCATAGCTCTGCAGGCCATTTGTAGATCTCTCTATGTAATTTCTGCAGGTCTTGAGGTTTCTGTATTTTCTCATCTGACATAACTCTGTCCACCATCTTCCACAACAGTGTGTTCCAGAGCAGTCTGCTTTTGAGAGTACCTCTGTCCTGTAAAGGACCAAGCTGTAAAGATGGTACATATCACAGAGGTTTGGGATATCTTGAAGAATCCTTAGGTCTTTCGTGTATGTAGTCAGGAGAAGAGTCCAGAAACCATTCCCATAAGAAATTCAGGGGCTCTGGAAGTTTCTCACCAGAAGTTAAGGCATTTTCAGTACCTGTCAGTGATTGGACCTCACCAAGCTGTCAACCAAATCCAGGAGCTCTGCATGCAATGGCTGCAACCGGAGACCCACACCAAGGAGCAGATAATAGAGCAACTGGTGCTGGAACAGTATCTGAGCACCCTCCCAGAGGCGATTCAGACATGGGTGAGGTCAAAACAGCCCAAGAACGGCAAGGAGGCAGGAACCCTTGTGGCAGATGTGATTCAGGCATGTGGGAAGAAAGGTGAGAGAGGAAGGAAGCCATTTCTGTTTCTTGAATATCTTCTGTATGTCTGGCTCATAGTAGAAGCTAAATAAAAATTAGTTGACTGACTGAATGAATGAATTTGACATATCCAGTTTAATCTGCCTAATCTCATGTAGGAGATGACAGAAATTTGGGGTTTTGATAAGTCTTTTAATAGTTATTTCTCAGAGAGTACCAGTCTTGTCCCCCCTCCTCCCACATTTCTTATCTAGACTAAATTTAGTATCAACACCAAACAACATACGGGTCCAAACACTACAAAATAAATCTGGGATTGCTCATAACCTTAAGTGCAAATCTGGGGAAAATTGGTCTTCATGTTGTTTAGTCCTTTTATTCAAGAACAAGAATGATTTGTTGAATGAATGGCTAAATTTTAGTTGCAAGAGGGCATTACATATGAGAGATACAAGGCCTGGAAGTGCAACCTTTGCCAAAATTTGCCTGGTCTTTTAGAAACTCAGGTTATTAGATTGAAGCTAAAGAGGTCATTTCAAGAATAAGTGAAGAAAGTCACTCAGTCCTCATAGGGTCCTTTGAATAAAAATAGTACTAACTAAAAAAAGTATCATATAGATATACACACTAGCAGATATATGAATGAAGGGCAAGGAAACAGCACAAACCCAAGACCATGGTTATTTCTGGAGGGAAGGCTGCAGTATAGACAGGAAAGAAGCACAAAGGTAGATGTCAGTCATTGTGAATGTTCCAGTTTGGGGGATGGAATTCACGGGCCTTAATAGTACTTAAAAATATTAATGATTGAATTTAAACATAAGGACTATGTATGGCTCAATATTGACAGCATATCATGAACTGAGGATTATGATTAATCTAGTTCTGTGCACCTACATTTCTTAAAAGAATTCTTAGTCTATGGTTTATTTATACCACATTTTCTGTATTTAGTCAAACATTGATGGACACTTAAGTTGATTCCTTGATTTTGCTGTAGTGAATAGTGCTGTGATAAACATACGAGTGCAGGTGTCTTTTTGATGAAATGATTTCCTTTGGGTAGATGTCCAGTAGTGGGATTACTGGGACAAATAGTAGTTCTGTACATGTACTCTCTGAATCTAAAATGAGATAACAAAAACAAAACTACCATTATCTAATTGGGTGATAAGACTAAGATTTTGTAACAATTCTATAAAAATAAAGTGGAAATCAAGAACTACTGTAAAGCATTGTGTATAGAACAACCACTTTGGTTCAAATTAAAAAGTGTTCTTTGAATTCATAGGCTGGGTATTAATACATCTTTAAAAGAGAAGAAAATAAAAAATCATAGTAAACCAAAAGATTATTTATTTACTTATTTGGCGTTGGAGTCTCACTGTCTCCCAGACTGGAGAGTGCAGTGGCATGATAAAGGCTCACTGCAGCCTTGACCTCCTGGGCTAATGTGGTCCTCCTACCTCAGCCTCCCGAGTAGCTAGGGCTATAGGCATACATCACCATGCCCAGCTAATTTTTTGATGTTTTATAGAGACAAAATTTTGCTATATTGCCCAGGCTGGTCTCAAACTCCTGAGCTCAAGTGATCCTCTTGCCTCAGTCTCCCAGAGTGCTGAGATTATAGGTGTATGCTGCCGTGCCTGGCTAGAATTTTAAAAATACTAATAGTAGTGAACATGTTGAGCACTTACAATGTATTATTGTAGGTATTCTTCCATATTCGCTCATTTACTTCTATTGACAACTCTGTGAAGTATAATCTTCGTTTTGTAGACCAGGAGACAGAGACATAAAGAGGTTAATTAATTTGCCCATGGTTCCACAATTTCTTTTCTTTTTTGGAGTTGGAGTCTCACTCTGTCACCCAGGCTGGAGTTCAGTGGCCTGCTCACAGCCACTGCAGCCTTGACCTGCTGGGCTCCAGCGATCCTTCTGCCTCAGCCTTCCAAGTGGCTGGAACTACAGGCGCGCACTACCATGCCTGGCTTATTTTTTGATTTATAGTAGAGACGAGGTCTCATAAAGTTGCCCAAGCTGTTTTTGAACCCCCAGGCTCTGGCAGTCCTCTCGCCTTGGCCTCCCAAAGCACTGGGATTACAGGCTGAGCCACTGCACTCAGCCGGTTCCACAATTTCTTAGTGGCAATCAGGATTCAGACTTAGGCTGCCAGTTCCAACACCTGTACTCTTAATCATGGTGTTACCTGCTTCAGGTGGACATAGTATAGTCCCAGAGGTTAAAAACTTGGCTACTGGTGGAGCTGGAGCTCAGGGAAAATGAAAGACAGCTCTCCTTAGGGTGGAGGAAAGAAAGAACAGATTAATGAGAAGAGCACTCAGAAAAGAGGCTATAGGCAAGAAAGGCCTTCAAGGGTCAGGCTCCTGAAATGGAAGGGGTTGATTGTCTTCTAGATAAGTGAGTAAAAAAGATGTAGAAAAGGCTCAATTAATTAGAAGGTTGATTGTCTTCTAGATAAGTGAGTAAAAAAGATGTAGAAAAGGCTCACTCATAAAAATACTTTGTGCCTTACATATATCATATTTAGTCCTCACAAGAGGCCTTAGAGGTACAGTAGTCTTCCCTTATCCAAGGAGGATACATTTCAAGACTCCCAGTGGATTTTTCACCTGTGGATAGTACTGAACCTTATGTATGCTATGTTTTTTCCTCCAAATATCTACCTATCTTAAAGTTTAATTTATAAATAAGTCACAGCAAGATATTTACAACTAATAATAAAATAGAACAATATGTCAGTGTCACTATTCTTGTGCTTTGGGACCATTATTAAGTAAGAGAAGGGCTACTTGAGCACAAGCACTGTGATACTGCAACAGTTAATCTGGTGTGTTCCAGCTGGTATGTGATTAATGGGTGGGTAGCATATACAGCATGGACACGCTAGACAAAGGGATGATTCATGTCCCCAGTGGGACAGAGCAGATCAGTGTGAGATTTCATCACACTACTCAGAATGGTGTATAATTTAAAACATGAATTGGTTGTTTCTGGAATTTTTCATTAACTACTGTTGAACCTCAATTGACTTTAGGTAACTGAAAGTGCAGAGAGCAAAATCTTGGATGATGAGGGGCCACTGTATAGGTATTATTGTTATTTCTGTTTTACAGTTGGGAAATTGAGGCTCCCAGCTGATCTTGAGGCCGGACACCACTGATGTAGAGGGAACTTTCACTTTTTTTTTTGAAAGCAGGATTTATTGAGAGGACAGAAAAGCTCTCACAGTGGGAGGGGACCTGAGGGGGTTGCCTGGGAACTTTCACTTTATTTGGAAGGCAATTGGGAGCTATTGAAGGATTTAGAGCTAAGAAATAACTGGAGTTCTTGGCATATTGAGTTGAGAAATGATTTCTATGGTATCTCTCTAACTATAAGAAGTCCAGGACTGCTACCATAACAGGACAGGTTAGCATGAGTGTGGCAGACCACTGTGTCTGTGGGTGTGGCCAGACTGGACAATTCCATGATTATTCTTTTCTCCTCTCTAGGTTTCCCTGTGTGGTGCTCTGCCCTTGCAGAAAAAAGGAACATCACAAAGATTTTAGGCAATCTACCATCTGCTGGGCCCCAGGTGAGTCAGATGTTCTTTTGACTTGATTATCAAATATGGAATCTTACCATCCTGATTTCTAGACTTCCCTATTTAAGTCACATCCTTGTTTCCATTATGTCTTTATTTAAATACCACCTTATTTACCTGGTTACACTATCTAAAATTTTCTTTTGACTCTTTTTATCCCATTCCCTCTTTACTTTTCTCTGTTGCACTTATCACTATCCTACATACTATGTTTTCCCTCTTCTTCCAGCCCTTGAATAGTTTGTTTTTTAATATTCTATCTTATTCCAAACAACCCTTATGTGGTTTCCACTATTATTATGCTCCTTTCTACATGTGAGGCAATGGAAGCAGAAAGGTAAAGTAACTTGCTGAAGGTCACATGGCTGTTTAATGGTAGGGTTGGGATGTGAACCCAGGCATTCTGACTTTAGAGTCCATATTCTTAACCACTTAGTTATTTAGTTATTGCTGCCTCCTGCAGTGCCATTATTCCAAATTAGGCTGGCCAGACTTAGCAAATAAAAATACAGAACAACCAATTAAATTTGAATTTCAGATAAACTGAATACATTTTTAGCATAAGTATATCCCATTCAATATTTGGGATATACTGTTATGCTAAAAATTATTTATCTGAAATTCAAAATTTTTAATGATGATTATACTTTGTGTATGTATTTAGAATTTAAATATACAGACACATAATGAAATTTGATCTTCACAAAACCCTATAATACAAGAAGTATGGTGACCATTTATAGATTAATATCCAGATCAGAGATTTTACTTGCTTTGACCTAGGTCACAAAGCAATTAAGTGACAATATAAAACTTGAGCCTGGGTCTACAAATTGCTAGTCCAATGGGTTTCCCACCCAACACACTATTACCCCATGAATTTGGCAAGGATTTCCAAAAACTCAACTCCTTAAAACTTACTGAAATTCAAATTTAACTGGGCTTGAATATCTGGCCATTCTAATCCAACTAAATTTTTAGATTTGGAAATTTGAGAGACTAGGATTCATTGGGAAGGATGAGCAGGCTAGAATAACCCCAATTTTTTAAAAATGAAAGATCATATGTCCTATCATGTATTTTTTCCAAAATAGTGAATAGTATTTTAATGAAATTGCCAAACATAAATCTTCTTTCACCTTATACAAGATTGCACAAATGAGACCAGCAGTGCCATCATTTGTTAGTTTATTCACCAATGTTTACTGACTATTTACTTGTGTTAGGCCCTGTCTGAGGAAGAAAAGAATGTGCAAGTCACAGAGCAATTGAAAAGGGACTCTTCCTTGAAAGTCATGTTCTAGACTTCTCAATGAAGGTAATATTGCCACATGGGGGCAAAAATTGGATTTGAGGTGTGAAAACATCTTATTTTTATGTGTAAAGTACAGATACAGAGTACATAAAACAATAACAAAGTTTATCTGCAATATTAAAATTTTGTGGAACTATATTGTATGATCCATTTTTGTGAAATGTTCAGAACAGGCAAATCTGTACAGACAGAAAGTATATTAGTGGTTGATTAGGGCTGGGAGGAATGTTGAAGGAAAATGGAGAGTGACTGCTAGAGGGTACAGGGTTTCTTTTTGGGGTGATGAAAATGTTCTGAAATTGGGTTAGTGGTTGCACAACAGCAAATATGCTAGAAAACCATCAAATTGTGTACTTTAAATTGGTGAATTGTATATTTTTTGAATTACATCTCAGTAAATGTTATTAAAGAAGCAGAATATACAGCATTTGTGGCCCAACCCCTACCAACTGAATCCAAACCTGCATTCTAGAAGATCCCTAGGTGATTTCTGTGCCTGTTAAAAATTTAAGAAACATCTAATAAGTGTCCATATGAATCAATGCTCATTTATAATTGTTCCAAAACATACCCATGACAAGAATTGGAAGGTACTTGGCAAAAATGAAAATAATTTTATCCATGCAAAGTTTGTGGCCTGTGATAGGTTGTCAACACATGGCCGTTCTTATAGGATATGATACCGTTATGAGGTTTTCTGGTTTTTTGTTTCAAAAATGTTCTCCTTAACATTCTTGTGGAATTACATTTTAGAAACCTAAAATGCAGTAATGAAATTAATATGCTGTGCTTTTTTAGAGTAAAAAAATATTGTATGCAGGGTTGTGATTAGGAAAAATGGTTTATAATGGCTACTTGAGGTGAGGGGAGTGGTGTGGAATAAGGAACAAAGGTTGAGAAGCACTGTTCTGGAATATTTGCTCCTGGGAGTAGCCTTCTGTCTTTATCTTGTCTGTGTCAGGGATCCCAGGTGAAGATGCCCCCAGGGACTGCTGAGGTAATATAAACAAGGAATTGGTCTGGGTGGATATGACAAATGGGGGAGTGCCTGCCCCATAATAAAGCTGTGGCTCAGCTTCTGCTGATGGTGCTATGTGAGAATGTGGGCCCAGGCCCTCAGATCTTCTTTATTTACTTTTATTTTAGAATAATGGAGTACATGTGAGGATTTGAAGGTGAGCTTTGGGCTTCTGGTGATTGCTCCTTCCACCAGTAGTGGGCATGGTACTCCATGCGTAGTTTTGTATTCCTTATTCCTCCTCCCTCCTTTAGCAGCACCCAGTGTCTGTTATTCCCATCCCTGTGCCTGTGTGCTAAATGTTTAGTGCCCACTTATGAATGAGAACATGCAATATTCAGTGTTTTGTTTCTGTTATAATTCACGAAGAATGATAATCTTTAGCTTTATCCATGTGGCTGCACAGGACATGATTTTGTTCTTTATGGCTGTGTAGTATTCCATAATGTTTATGTACCACATTTTTCTTTATCCAGTCTGCCTTTGATGGGCATCTGGGTGGGTTCCACGTTTCTGCTACTGTGAATAGTGCTGCAATAAACATACTTGTCTTTTTGGTAAAGCGATTTGTGTTCCTTTGGGTATAGTCCCAGAAGTGGAACCAGGTCCCCAGATCTTCTGGATTTTTAAAAGAGAAGGCAGACCAGACATGGTGGCTCACAGCCCTCACCTCAGCACTTTGGGAGACCAAGGCAAGAGCATTGCTTGGGCCCAGGAGTTCAAGACCAGCCTGGGCAACATAGTGAGACCTAGTCTCTACAAAAAATAATAATAATAAAAAAAGCTGGGTGCAATCCATTTTTGTGAAATATTCAGACTAGGCAAATCTATGGAGACAGAAAGTATATTAGTGGTTGTCTAGGGCTTGGGGGGACATGTTGGAGGACATTGGAGAATGACAGCTAGAGGATACAGAGATTCTTTTGGGGCGATGAAAATGTTCTGAAAGTGGAGTGATGGTTGTGTGTGCCTGCAGTCCCAGCTACTCGGGAGACAGAGATGAGAAGATTGCTTGAGCCCAGAAATTTGCAGCTGCAGTGAACCATGATCGTGCCACTGAACTCCAGCCTGGGCAACAGAGTGAAACCCTACTCAGAAATAAAGAAAAAGAAAAGAAATGCCAAAAATACAGTTCATAATATGAAACCTCCTAATTTCTTTTTTGGTGTTGGAAGCTAATATGAATTTTTAAAAAGGAATGAAAAACCCATTTGAGCCAAAATTAGACCTCTCTGTAGGAGTTGGGCAGCCAGTACATGAACACTAATCTAATTCCATGTTCATTGATCATCATAATAAATTTTAGAAAGTTTCCATTACAACACAGCAGATGTGTCTTAATGAAATAGGTATCATAGTCTTATGTAGTCTTATGGTATTTGCCTTTTAAATTCAACCTTAAATTACCAATATTGTTGTATGTAACTGTAATTAATTAGTTTGTATAGCTGGAACATTGTTATTATTACATTGTATGACTATACTGTATTTATCTCTCTCTCTCTCTCTCTCTCTCTTTTGTCAGAGTTTCATTCTGTTTCCCACGTTGGAGTGCAGCAGCATGATCATGGCTACTGCAGCCTCCACGTGCTGGGCTCAGATGATCCTTCTGCCTCAGCTTCCTGAGTAGCTGGGACTACAGGCGTGCACCACTACACCTGCTAATTTTCTTTTTTGATTTATTGTAGAAGCAAGGTCTTACCATGTTGTCCAGGCTGGTCTTGAACTTCTGGACTCAGGCAATTCTCTTGCTCTGGCCTCCCAAAGTGCTGGGATTACAGGCATGATCCACTACACCCGGCCCTCTTCTTCTTTTTATTTAGAGAAATTTCTGGGGTACAAGTGTAATTATGTTACATATATAGATTGCATATTGGTAAAGTCTGGTGCTTTTATAATATTCATCACTGAAATGATATACATTGTATATATTAAGTAATTTCTCATCATTCACCCTCTTTGACTGTTAATAGATGTTTGGGTTGTTTTTAGGTTATTTCCCAGGTTTTGGGTGTTACAAACAGTGCTATTATAAACATGCCCAGACATGTCTCCAAGTACATATGAACAAATATACCTAGGAATAGAATTTCTGGGTCCAAAGTAGTTTGCTGGCTGACATTTTTCTCAACATCTCCTGTGAATCTATGTTCTATTAATATATACCACTGGGCTGGGCTCGGTAACTCAGCCTGTAATCCCAGCACTTTGGCAGGCCGAGGCGAGTGGATTGCCTGAGCCCACAGGTTTGAGACCAGCCCAAGCAACTTGGTGAGACCTCGTCTCTACAATAAATCAAAAATTAGCCAGGCGTGGTAGCGCATGCCTGTAGTTCCAGCTACTTGGAAGGCTGAGGTGGAAGGATCGCTGGAGCCCAGCTGGTCAATGCTGGGCTGGCCGTGAGTGTGCCACTGCACTCCAGCCTGGGCTATGGAGTGAGAATCCAACTAAAAAAAAAAATATACACACACACACACACACACACACACACACACATATGTATATATATATACCACTTGATATTGACAGACTTTTAAATTTTTGTTATTTGAGTGGGTATAAGGTGTTGAAATTATCATTTCAATATACGTTTTCCCATTTATTAATAAGATTGAATATCTTTTCACAATTATCAGCTCTTTGAGTTTTACATATAAGGCACTGAGATTTAACCTATCCAAACTCACAAAGTTTATAAGAACCAGAGCAAGAACTTAAATCCAACTCTCTGATACCTGAGACTGAGGCATACTGCTGAGATTTTAAGTATTTTCATTCATGTTTTCTTTTTTTATAAAGTGGCTTAAATGCATCTTTGTCCCCCAATCCAAATCTGTAGTAACTTGTACAGAAACTGTCTCAGAAACGTCCCCACTTGCCTCAGACTACAAGATTAAGAAAGGTGCAATACTAGATGTCCGTGGCTCTGGTTTAGAACACTTGTAAACTTTCTGCTGGTCTGAATGGCTTCTTCATGTTCAGTATTCTCTGACCAGGCTCCTTCTCCTCCCTTGGGGATGCTTTTTTGGACATTGATAATTTAGGAGCATTTTTGGGGTGTTTTAGGAGTTGGTGGCCTTTGAGGATGTGGTTGTGGACTTCAGCCCAGAGGAATTAAGCTATCTTAGTGCTGCTCAGAGGAGCCTTTGCTGGGAGGTGCTGCTGGAGAATTACCAGAACCTGGTCTCTGTAGGTAAGTATGCCTTCCCCACAGGACTCTGTTTTTGCCCACGAGGGCAGTGGTTCTCAACTCTTTTGTGTCCTTGTATCAGTAATTGTGTTTCACCATGCCAGAGAGTCTCAACCCAGGTCAGATGGAATATTTTAATATCAAGCTCACTTATTATGTTAATTATATAATAGCTAAGATTTATTGAGCACCTTGTGTGTCAGGCACTGGTGTAAGTGCTTTACATATCTTAACTCCTATAAGCCTCACACTAGTCCTGTGAGGGGAAGGTATACTTCCTATTATTGTTATTACTACTGACATTTTAAACATGAGGCAACTCAATCATGGATGGTATAAATTACTTGTCTGAAGCTGGGCTTTGACCTCAAGAGGTCCAACTCCAGAATCTGTTACCATAAACTCTGATGTGCTACCTGACAGGGATTTTGCTTCATCAGATATCAGCACAATAGAAGGCTAGAAATTATGTCTTTTGGATGAATTAAGGAATTGCAAAAAATTCTAGGAGCTCCAAAGGTTTTTACTGGTCTTGAGGTTTAAGAGTCAGAGACTGCCAGTCTCTCTTCCCATCCAGAGGGAGAATTGCTTATCTCTTCTCACAAGCAAAAAGTTTTTGTTGCCAGTGCCAGGATCTTCTTTCAATGGCTTTTTTTGCGGGGTGAGGTCTTCTGAAAAACAAAATAAAAACCAAACACTCTTCTGCTGGCAGTAACCTGGTGCTCTTATCCTTGTGAAGTCAGAGACCTAGCAGGGAGATGGATGCATCTTACCTCAGACCTGGCACAAGGGTGGGCACTTTTAACTGTGGTTTTTATTGGCCAACATGAAGTTCCTTTTTCAACTTTTTTTTTTTTAGTTGGAATCTTATTCCATCGCCCATGCTGGAGTGCAGTGGCACACTCCTAGCCACCGCAGCCTCGACCTACTGGGCTCAGCAATCCTTCTGCCTCAGCCTTCCAAGTAGCCAGAACTACAGGTGTGAGCTACCATACCTGGCTATTTTTTTTTTTGAGTTGGAGTCTAACTCTGTCGCCCAGACTGGAGTGCAGTAGCCACTCCCGGCCACTGCAGCCTCGGCCCACTGGGCTCCAGCGAGCCTTCCACCTCAGCCTTCCAAGTAGCTGGAACGACAGGCATGTGCTACCACGCCTGGCTAATTTTTTGATTTATTGTAGAGATGAGGTCTCGCTAAGTTGCCCAGGCGGGTCTCGAACCCGCGGCCTCAGGCAATCCACTCACCTCAGCCTCCCAAGCTGCAGGATTACAGGCTGAGCAACTGAGCCCGGTCTTTTTTTTTTAATTGTAGAGATGAGTTCTTGCCAAGTTGTCTGGGCTGGTCTCAAACCTTCAGGCTCCGGTAATCCACTTGCCTCAGCCTCCCAAAGTGCTGGGATTACAGGCTGAGTCACCCAACCTGGTCCTTTTCCAACATATTTTACACCCTTCTTTAGATAACCATATTTTGTGGCTTAAAATAAAGGAAAGGGTATCAAGAGAGGATATCTTTTTAGCCCTTCTTCTGTGAGCCCTTGGCTTCTTGTAACACTGAAGGTTTTGGGCAAAGAGATCTTATATATCACCCAGGACATTGTCTTGCCAAGTATGGAATGAGTACAGTAGGTTAAAGAGAAGATTATTTTAGGCAGTACACAGGAACATGAAATAATCTTTCAATAAGTTTTCAATAAGAGGTTTCTTTTCTAATTTTCTTTTAAATTTTCTGATTATATCAGGTAGAGAATGTCAGTTTGTTGTTAACATGTCTTTGCAATTTGTTATTCTTCCAGAGAGCAGACCCCAAGCCCTGAATCTTGGATAGGCAATAGATGCTAACTAGCACTTAATAACCTTAGTTTCTGTTGTATTTATCATAACATTGCCTTCTGTGGGGTTTTTTTTTTTTTTTTTTTGAGTTGGAATCTCACTCTGTCACCCAGACTGAAGCGCAGGGGTCGCTCCCAGCCACTGCAGCCTTAGCCTACTGGGCTCTGGCAATCCTTCCGCCTCAGCCTTCCAAGTAGCTGGAACTACAGGCACACGCTACCATGCCCGGCTAATTTTTGGTTTATTGTAGAGATGAGGTCTCTCCAAGTTGCCCAGGTGGGTCTCGAACCCGCGGGCTCAGGCAATCCACTCACCTCAACCTCCCAAAGCACTGGGATTACAGGCTGAGCCACCGAGCCCGGGTGGGGTTTTTTTTTTTCTTGCAAGTGACAATGGTTTGTATTTATAGGGTTGATATAAAGCCTCCATTTAAAACAAATGTATTCAAGTTAAAAAGAGAGGTGATCAGTGGCTCAGCCTATAATCTCGCACCTTTGGGAGGCTGAGGTGAGTGGATTGACTGAGTCCGCGAGTTCGAGACCCGCCTGGGCAGCAAGACCTCATCTCTACAATAAATCAAAAAATCAGCCGGGTGTGGTAGCGCATGCCTGTAATTCCGGCTACTTGGAAGGCTGAGGCGAAAGGATCGCCGGAGCCCAGCAGGCGAGGCTGCAGTGGCCAGGAGCGGCCATTGCACTCCAGTCTGGGCAATAGAGTGAGACTCCAACTCAAAAAAATAAATAAATAAATAAAAATAAAAAAAGAGGTGATCTAAATAAAAATATTAAATAAATACTGAATAGTTCTAATAATGGCACATAAATATGGCCAAAATGCAAGGGTCATTCATTAGTTTGTAGTGAAATCATGATGTGCTGGGTCTGGTATGAACATTGAGGTTATAAAATAGATGAGAATTACTGTTCTCATGGATGTTACATTTGAGTGAGGAGAAAGACAATAAACAAATAGATCATAATATGACATGCAAATGATTAAAATGTGGAAAACAAGGAACTATGGGAGGGGGAGGAACAGACTTTCAAGACAAAGGGAAATGGAGGCTATCACAGGAGGGAAAGAACCATAATGTTGATTTTTTGAGCAGCTACCTCAGATTCCCCATGCTGAAGTATAGAGCTCAGCACCCTGCCCTCAAGTCCTCTTTTTGTGTTTACTCTGTAACAGAGTTGTTTAGCCTTGGCACTATTGACACATGGGACCAGAGAGATCATTTTTGTTGTGTAGGCCATTTCTGTGCATTGCAGAATGTTGATCCGCAACCCTGCCTCCACCCACTAGATGCCAGGAACACCTCCATCTTCTCCCTCAGTTGTGACAACCAAAGATATTTCCATACATTACCAGATGTCCTTTTGGGGGTAAAATATCTCTATAGGCTTAGAAACAGTTTTCATTTTACTCTCATGAGAGTTTGCTTCTTCCTTATTATCCCAAAGTCTTTAGGACCCAGGGTTGAAAGTTACTGAATCTACAAGTTACTAGTGTTTCCTCTCCAAAAGGGTATCAATCCTCTAAGCCCGACATTATTTCATACCTGGAAGAGGAGGAATCACATGCAGTGGAGGAAGACAACAGTACAGGGATTTGTCAAGGTGAGTAGTGAGGAGAAAGTCAGTGGAGATAGGAATCACAGGAAGGTAACAACCCAGCCCATTCCCACCCAGTTTGTTGGGAAAGGGTACAGGAGACAGTAGTGAGGAAGTGTTCCTCAAAACTCACCCAGGTCAGAGACAAAACTGGTAGGTGCTCTCACTTCTGGGCTCTTTATCCTCAGTACTTCCCCTCATCTTCTTTCTGAAGCTCATCTCTTTCTGCAGCTTGAGTTCCTCTCCTGCCCAGTTCTATGAAGGCCAGATTCCCTTTACTCTAGTGTTTCAACCCCTCCATTTACTTGTGCCTTTCTCCTTGTAGCTAGAAATCATAGATCTTTTCTCTTTAACTGAGACAAGCAAAAAATTTCATCAGATAGCACTTCTCTTTCCCATTACCTTTCACTTTCCCCCAAGCCAGCTCCTCAGATTGGTTGACATTCAAAGGCTTCCTTCCTTTCTTTTCTTAACCCTCACCATCTGGTTTCGATGCCCCTGCATCTGCCAACACACACATACATGTACACTCTCTTCTAAAACTTCCACAAAAGGTCCCCACCAACATCATAAAGGGATTCTTACTGATAGTTAAGCTTTGGGAGAGGGGTAAGATTTAGGGGCTCAGTGATATCATCAAGGACCTAAGTTTTATTTTCTCCTTCTCCCCGGCCTTCAACTCTGACAACAAATCCTAGATGTATTTTTTGTTTCTGTACAAAGAAAGAGTGAGAAAAAGATGATGTGTCCAAAAAGCATTCTCCAGAGTGAGGGAACATCTTTCCCAGAAGCCCTTGACATACCTCTCCTGATTTTTTTTATTGTTCTGTATTGGGTCACATCCCTTTCCTGAATCAGCAGTTGTGTCTAATATAATGATAATTAACACAGCCCCTCTACCCCCACTGCCTTTTTCTGTGTGGATAGAGAAGTGGATATCCAAACAAAATTTAGGAAGTTGCCAGGGAAACTCCTCTACTTGTCTCTCTCTTTCTTTCTTTGCCTTCTCTTCTTGCACTCATTCTTTCATTCATTAAATCATCCCTTAGATATTTATCAAATTCTGTGGTGGGCCAGGCACTGTCCTAAGTTCTATGGAAACAGTAATGAATAAGGCAGACAAATCCTTTCCCACTTAGAGCTTTGTATTCTAATGGGTGTGATAGTTGAAAACAAATAGACAAATAATTGTATCTGAGTATAAAGCAGAGAGGGAATGACATATGGGAAGTTGCTTAAGATGGAATAGTCAGGGAAGACCTTACTGAGAAAGACTTGCATGCAATAAGGACTGGCCCACATGGAAATCTTGAGGAAGAGTGTTATAGGCAGAGGGAACAACAAATACAAAAGCCCTGGAATTGGAATGAAATTGGGTATTCCAGGAACTAGAAGAAAGGCATTGTGGTCTGAGTGAAGTGGAGGATAGGCGATAAGGTTGTAGAGATAGTCAAGGACCAGCCCACGTGGAGGTATGTTATGGAATGTGGATTTTGTTACAAGGGAGATGCAAATGTGGTGGGAGGTTTTGAGCAGGGGAATAGGTAGTGTTATTAACGCTTTAGAACTGTGCTATCCAATATGATAGACACTAGGCACATGTGGCTACTTAAATTTATACTAGTTAGAATTTAAAGTTGAAAAATCAGTTTCTCGGTCATACCAGCCACATTTCAAGTGCTTGATAATCACCTGTGACTAATGGCTACTGTATTGGACAGGAAAAATATAGACCATTTCCTGCATCACAGAGAGTTCTGTTGTTCAGTGCTATTATAGAAAGATCCATCTGGCTATTCTATGAAGAATGGGCTTTAGGAGGAGAGACAGAGAAACTAGTTCAGGAGGCTGTTGAAGTCTATCAGGCTAAAGATGATGGAGGTTGGGACTATGGTTGGAGAGTGGTCAGGTTTGAGGTATTCTCTGAAAGCAGAATTGACAGAACCTATAGAAATAATGCCTGTATGGGAGGGTGAGGAAAATAGTCAGTGAGGACTGGGTGTTGTTTTGACCTTCCATTCTGGAGTCTTCTCTTCAAAGACCATTTCCTAAAGGATCTAATCCATTATAATGGCTCCAACTATCCCTCTTCTCCTGATGACTTCCTAAGCTGTATTCTGGCTGTGCAACTTCACCTGTACTCTGCTCACATATTTTGAATGTCTCCCAGGATGTGACCACTGTGTTCATCACTGTCTCTTCTAAACCACAATTTTATACTTAATTTCCTTGACTTCAGTTTCTTTCCCACCAAGAGAGTTTCCTTTAAAAAATACAAATTTTTGACCAGCATCTCACCCCTCCCCACAAGAGAATATCCAAACTTTCAGCAAAACATTTAGTTTCCTCCCAATGTGGCCAAAATTCATTTCCCAGTCTCATCTCCTATAGATCTTTTAACTAAAGCTCTGTGTATCTGGTTCCCCAGGACTGTGTGTTTTCACATTTCTGTGGCTTAGCTCAGTCTGTTTTATAAGTTTGTTATCCCTTCACCACCTACTGAGCCCAAATGTTGTTATCTCCTCTACAAATCATTTCCTGTTCCTAAATGGAGTCAATTCCTTCATCTTTGCTCCTGTAGTCAGTGTTTATAGTCTGATTAAAGTCTTCTGTACAGACTTCTGATGGCCATCTGGTTAGGTAATGCCTTGCATAAAATAGACATATAACAAATGTTGAATTGAAGGGAATTAGCTGGTTGGCAACGTAGATTGGGGTAAAATGAGAGGTTAGGAGCCAAGAAAAGAGTTGGAATCCTTTTGCTTAGAGCAAGAGGTGGTTGACCTATTCATTCCAATGTTTTCTCAGTGGTCCTGAAGAACCATGGTAATAGGTGTTCTAAAAAATGTTCCATGATAAAATCGGTTTGAGAAATGCTGCATTCTGTGTCTTCTCTCTTTTGAATTTGAGGTGCATATTGAAGGTTCTAAATATTATTTCTCAAGGTGACTTGACAAATGGAATCCTCTTTATGGACCCAGCTGTTAGTTTTTCACGATATTAATGATCTACCAAGCATGGTTTGGATAATACTGACAAACCTCAATTCTTGCTCTTTCTCTGATTTCCTTTTCATTTTATTCTAATTATTTCTGGCATCTTTTCAACAAGGAGTCCTCCTGGATGTTGGTCTCTTTTCTGCCTCTCCTTCACTCTTCTCTGCTTACTGTTTTTCCTATCCTGTTCTCATTTTCTCCTTAGGTTTCCAGAAAACTCCTCAACCTCCCTAAAAGGAGTTCTGCTATTCTTGGTCCCTTTCTTCTGTTTCTATTATAATGGTGTGTCTCTCTGAGTAAAAGGAATGGTGGAACTTTTACATTTATTTTATTTTATTTTGAGTTGGAGTCTCACTCTGTTGCCCAGACTGGAGTGCAGTGGCCGCTCCCGGCCACCGCAGCCTTGACCTGCTGGGCTCTGGCGATCCTTCCACTTCAGCCTTCCAAGTAACTGGAACTACAGGCGTGCGCTATCACGCCTGGCTAATTTTTTTGATTTATTGTAGAGATGAGGTCTCGCCAAGTTGCCCAGGTGAGTCTCGAACCCGTGGGCTCAGGCAATTCACTCACCTCAGCCTCCCAAGGTGCAGGATTACAGGCTGAGCCACCGAGCCCAGTGTACATTTCTTTTAGATGGGGAGAAAATACCCGGAACCAAATAAATAACTCCAGAGTAAAGTCTACCTATTGGAAAATCATTATTGGGGCAGGAATGGAGGAGATGGCAGTAGGTAACTTCTGGCATGTCTCTTTAGGAGGGTCTTTTTATGACAACCCATCAGAACTACACCAGAGCAAGTGGGAGAAAGTTTTGAGTCCTGTAGCAATGAGTGGCCTCAAGATTTTCATCCAGGAAAGAAGCTATGGCAGTGATGAATTTAAGAGAAGCTCTAATGTTACTAAACAGTCAAAGAGTTTTCTAGGAAAGGATCCCCAGGAATGTGCTTCTCCTGGAACCAGTCCCCAGTCAGTGTCCCAAGAGAACAAACACATCAGATGTGAATTTTGCAAAAGAACCTTTATTACCCAAATGGCACTTGGTAGACATGAGCAGATCCATACTGGGAAGAAACCCTTTGAATGTAAACAGTGTGGTGAAGCCTTCTACCTCATGCCATACCTCATCAGACATCAGAGGACTTATTCTCATGGGAAGCCCTCTGGCTACAATGAAGGTGGAAAGTCTTTCATCCAGCAAGCAAATCTCTGTGGGCGTGTAAGAATTTATAGTCAGAAGGACTACTATGAATGTTTTCAGTGTGGAAAAGCTTTTATCCAGTATGTGCATTTTTTTCAACATCTCAAAGCCCATGAGGCAGCAAAAGTCCTTCCTTCTGTGTTGCTCCGCAACAAAACATATTTAATTCATTATCAGCGGAAACATAACAAAGTCAGAGAGAGAGCCTATGAATGTTGTGATTGTGGCAAAGTCTTCAGTCAGCATTCGAATCTCATTCAGCATTCTCTAATTCATGTGCAAGGGAAGCCTTACCAGTGTCAGCTGTGTGGAAAATGCTTCAACCAACCCTCATACCTCACTCAACATTATCAACTCCATTTTCAAGAGAAACCTGTTGAGAGTAGAAACTGTTGAGAAACCTTTAGTCAGAGAGCAAACACACTTTTCTCAACATTTTTGGCTTTGTTCTGGAAAGAGTGTTCTGAATGTGAGAAGGCCTTCCACTAGCCCTCACACCCTTAACAACGTGAAAGTTCATCAAGGTGTAATAAAAAAAAACCCAAATGATTGCAAGGGCACTGGACAACCTTTTTCCAAGAGAGACTTCAACACATGTGTCACACAGAAAAAAATATTTTTTTTGCATAGGAAAGTAGCTAATAGACTTTGCCCTTCTTTGGTGGTATTCATCATGAGGAAGAGTTGTCCTTTTCATTTATTTATCCAGTAGTTATATCAGTGTGGATTCATGGATGTTTATTTGGTGATATTCATTCCAATATTGTCATTATTTATTTTGTTGCTCAAATGTTCCAGCTTTGGCCATTGGGAGTTCTTTCAAGTTGACTCCTATGCCCTTTCAAGAAGCTCCCATCCTTTTCTGAAAGTACTTCCATTCTATACCTTCCTTATTTTCTTTCCCTTCACCTTCAGGAAAACCCTGTAATAGCTTTATGATAGTTCCTAACTCATTACTATCTTATGAAATCTGCTTCTTTCTTCAGGGTCAGGGTTTTCTCATGCCCTTATCAATCTCAGTCATTTTTTCTCCTGCAATTTTTGCTAAATCTACATTCTACTTGGACTGTTATTTGCTTAATGTATTTCGTCTCATTTATTTTTAACTTCAGTGCATCTACTTAAAAAGGAAAATTTTAAATCACCTCAGATAATGGGTTCTACCCAATTAATAATCAGACTTTTCTCATCATCTCCAAGATATCCTTTTACAATTGGCTCATTTCAATCTGAATCTAAACGTGGTCCACAACATGGTCTGCATTTGGTTGTTTGATATCTCTAGTCTCTATTAATCTGAAGTGATTCCCCTCTTACTTTTTTTTTTTTTGATGCTTTGTGTGACTCTACATTTAATATAAAGATACACTTCCCTCCTGTTCCTACCTAATTTCTAATATATCTAATAGTTTAGACATTCCTCTTCAGGTTTAACTGTTTTTAATTTAGAAACACTTATTTAAAAAATTTTATATTTAATTGTGGTAAAAACCACATAAAGTTTACCATGTTAATCTTTTTTTTTTTTTTTTTGAGTCAGAGTCTCACTCTGTCACTCAGACTAGAGTGCAGTGACACACTCATGGCCACCCCAGCTTTGACCTGCTGGGCTCTGGTGATCCTTCTGCCTCAGCCAGAACTACAGGTGTGTGCTACCATGCCTGGCTAATTTTGATTTATTGTAGAGATGAAGTCTTGCCAATTTACCTGGGCTGATCTCAAACCCAGGGACTCAGGCAATCTACTTGCCTTGGCCTCCCAAAGTACTGGGATTACAGGATAAACCACTGAGCCTGGCTCCCATTTTAACCATTTTTAAGTGTACAGTGGTGTTAAGTATATTCACATTCTTATACAACAGATTCCTAAAACTTTTTCATCTCACAAAACTAAAACTCTGTATTGTTAAACAATAACTCCTCATTTTCTCCTTTTCTCTAATCCTTGGCAATCACCAATCTAACAATATCTGACTGTTTTAATGTTGCTCTTATATTCAAGTTAATTTTTTTTTAATTTAGAAACCCATGTTTTAGACTTTTTGGTAGTGATGTAAGTAATACATATTCCTTGAAGAAAACTAAAAAATACATGTTTATTTTTTTACGTGAATATCTGTGTTTTTCCCTTCCAGATATACTTGCTGCTAAAATTTGTGCCCAGACATTTTTCTTATGCATAGATACCTATAACTTTTAAAATAAAGGTATATTTTAATGAAATGAAATATTGTCATAAACAATGTTTTCAAAGCCAAGATCATCATTCTCATATATCATAAACATTTTTCCTTATCATAAATATATTCCAAAGTTTCATTTTTCAGGATCATCTGACACTTGATTCCATGGATGTGTCCTAATTTATTTCACCAGGCCTTCTAGGACTAGAAACTGGGATTGCTTATCATCTTTCTTGTATATGCACATTTCTGCTGTAGTTACACTTCCTCCCCTTTATCTCTGGGGTTTTAGCATTGTCCTTATGAATTTGCTCTTATGTCTTTGTATATGGTCTTTTTTCCTAAGGAGAAATTTTCAGCAGAAAGATTTCAGGATCAAAAGGTATATATCTTAAAGGATGAAGAGATACTCCTATCCTCACCCAAATAGGGTCTAAAAGTTGTGCTGATTTTTTTTTTTCCTAGGGAATGACTGTAAACCACTCAATTCTCCCCCACAACTCTCTTCTCCTTGGAGAATTTGCATTATTTTGTTATGACCCAGTCTCAGGAAATAATAAGACTGAGGTCAGTCTTAGAAAGAGCCACAGATTAAATGAAGCAGTTTGTTTGAACCTTAATTTTAACATAGTTTTATTAGGTATGGCTGACTCACAAAAAATATATTTTGCATTTAAAAAAATTTTTGGAAAGCAAAAAATGCTAGTAAACCTCCTAATAGTCCTAGATTGTTAACTAGTTCAAGCTCAGGAATGTGGTTATTTTCACAGGTAGAAGTGTCCATTGGCAGAGAAGGGAGAGTATAGATTTTGGAGCCCTGCAAATATGAGGCCAAATCTCAGCCCCTTCTAGGCTGATTAAACCTCATTTTCTTAGGAAAGTGGGGATACCAGTGGGAATACCTTCACCTGGAAGAACTGCTAAAAGGCCTAGAGTTTATTTATAGAAAAGAACCCAACAGTGCTTGGTACTTAGTAGGCACTGAATAACCAGCAGATACTAATACAGTATATTTTCATATAAGATTTTAAACATTATTTATTTATTTTTATTATTTTTTTTTAGAGGCAAGGTCTTCTGTGTTGCCCAGGCTGGTCTCAAACTCCTGGACTCAAGCAATCCTTCTGTCTTTTCCTTCCAAAGTGTTGGGATTACAGGCGTGAGTCACTATACTCGGCCTTAAAATTTATTTTTAACAACGTTTTATAAGCTACAGACTTATAAACCCCAGTAACACATTAAAATGAAACCAGTTTATCACATTTTAGTATTCTTTCTACAAATAATTTTTCTATGTGTAAGTTTTTTAAAATAACACATATCACAAATTGAAGTTCTTTTTCTCATTTATTTTGTAATGACAATTTAAATGACTAACTATATAAAGATTTTATTAACAGAGCATAAATTGTTGTGTTTATAGTTGTTTTCTTAGGATAGATTTCCAAAAAGTTATAACATAGATGAAATGTGATGAACATTTTCCCTGGCTGTCAGAAGATCCTGCTGGATTTGTTTCTGGAGGGCTGTGCCATTTGGAAGGGCCAGAGATGTGAAATAGGTAACAAACTGTCCTCCCTCCTGAGTCCCTATAGGTATTACCAGCCAATTCTGCTCTCTCTGGTTCCAGTGAACTTGAGAACAGGGTCAGGATCTTCTCAACACAGCCTGCTAAGCAGACGGGACACATCTGGCAGAATTTGTATGTGAGAAGAAACATCTTGGCTACTCCTGGTACAAATACTCTCTTTGAATAACTTTTTCATCACTGACCAAGAACAACAAAAAACTTGCCTATTTGATAAGCCAAAAAAGCGATTTTTTTTTTGAGTTGGAGTTTTACTCTGTTGCCCTGTCTTCCAAAGTGGAAGTATTGCCTCAACCTGCTGGGCACGGGCGATCCTTCCACCTCAGCCTTCCAAGTAGCCGGAACTACAGGTGTGCAGTACCACGCCCAGCTATTTTAAAAATTTTATTGTAGAGACAAGGTCTCGCCAAGTTGCCTGGGCTAGTTTCAAACCCGCAGGCTCTTTCAAACCCACGGGCTCAGGCAATCCACTCGCCTTGGCCTTCCAAAGTGCTGGGATTACAGGCTGAGCCACTGAACCCGGCTGATTTTTAAAATTATAAATGAATTTTTCTTCAAAGAAATTTTCTAAACTTTGTGTATAATCTAGACTTTTTTGCTTTAGCTTTTTTGTCTTTGTGCTTTTTCTTACTGATTTGAATGAACTCATTTTCCTTTCTTAAAGTATGCATTTCTAAAGGATTAATATTTATTTTACATTTTGAAGTAATATTTGGCTCATGAAAAATAACTTCTACTTTATAGAAAGGCAGAAGATCTCTCTCCCTCCCTCTGCCCAAAATAAAAAAAAAGTACACTATGAACACTTAACATTTCGATGTGTAGGTTTTTTGTTGTTGTTGCTTTTCCAGAGAGGGTTTTTACTCTGTCATCCAGGCTGGAGTACAGTGATACGATCATGGCTCACTGCATCCTTAAGCTCTTGAGTTCAAGTGATCCTCCTGCCTTGGCCTCCCAAGTAACTGGGTCTATAGACACACACCACCATAACTGGCTAATTTTTCTTTCTTTTCTTTTCTTTTTTTTTGGTAGAGATGGGAGTCTCACTTTGTTGCCCAGACTGGCCTCAAACTCCTGGCCTCAAACGATCCTCCTGCTTTAGCCTACCAAAGTTCTGGGATATAGGCATGGGCCATTATGCCTGACCTGTTTTCTTATGATTTCCAGGTTTTGAAGTTGCTTCTGTGGAGTGATGGAATAATGATCTCATTTTCATGGTCTGTGCCTGTTCTCTTTGTTACCCATGTCACTGTATTATGTATTTTAAGGTGTTTATAGAGAGTTGTCCTATCGCTGTGACCATTTCATGTGTCCTCAACAGTTGCATGGTATACCCAGCACCTTATATATATGACCACTCCTCTTTTTGGATGTTTAATTTAGTTCTGATTTTTTATAATTATAAATGATACTGTAATAAACATTCTAGTATTTAGACATTTTTCCAAATTTAGGATTTCTTTAAGATGAATTTTGCCAAAGAAAGATTGCTGGATCACAAGGCTTATCATTGTTTTTGTTTGTTTGTTTGTTTGTTTGTTTGAGTTGTTTGTTTTTCTGTCACACAGACTGGAGTGCAGTGGCCACTCCTAGCCACTGCAGCCTCAACCTGCTGGGCTCCAGCGATCCTTCCACCTCAGCCTTCCAAGTAGCTGGAACTACAGGTGCACGCTACCATGCCCCGCGAATTTTTGATTTATTGTAGAGACGAGGTCTCGCCAAGTTGCCTGGGCGGGTCTCGAACCCACGGGCTCAGGCAATCCACTCACCTCAGCCTCCCAAAGTGTGGGATTACAGGCTGAGCTACCGAGTCCGGCTGGCATATCATTGTTTTAAGGTCCTTGATATAGCCAAGCTTCTTTTGTTAATGTTATAGCAGTTTGTACCACACTAGTAACACGTGGGATATGTGTGCTACACCCCTCATCTGGCATTAAGTAATAAGAACATAATTTAACAGGGGAAAGAGCATCTCATTTTAATCATATTTATTTGATGTTTAAGGATGTTGAACATTTTCCAATAAGCTTAAACAATTGTATATCCTCTTGTTGCATTGTCTATGTGTCTTTCAGTCATTTGTCTATGTGGTTTTAATATCTTTCTATAAATCTGAACAATCTCTTTGCATAATAAGGAAACTCTTTTATCATTTTGGTTCCAAATGTTTTCCCCAGTACTTTTGGCATTTTCTTTGGATTATTTCTTGACAAGTTTTTCATTTTTATGTAGTTAAATCCTTCTGTTTACTTTTCTAACCCTATAAAATCTAACCTGTAGGTTTTTTTCTCTATATTTAATCTTAGCCAAAAGACCAAGAAGTGATTCTGGAGGGTTTTCTCCTAATATGCTTCAAATTCTTGAATTTGGTTGGGTTATTATATGAAAAGAGATGCAAACTTACCCCTCTCCATTGTTAATTGTGCCAATATCAATTATTAGTAAATAACAAATATAGTATAATAGATAATAATGTAGGATCTATATCTGGGCTATCTGTTTTGTTTTATTGTTGCCCTATTTTATCCTAGATCTGTATTACTTTTCATTTCTATAGCTATATATTTAATGAGTCTTCCATTATCATACCTTAAAAGGTATGTGTATGTATATGTATGTATATTTATGTGAAAAATATGTAACTTCCTGTTATTTCAGATGAAAAATTATGTTTATTACTTTAAAAACAGTCTTTTGATTATTAGTACAATGAACTCGTTCCTCCAGCATCCAGTGCTGTAATGTGGGAAGAAAGACAATGTGGAAAAAATAAAACTGGGTGAGCGGGTAGAGAAGAAGTTATAATGGAAGTGAAAGGGATAACTTGACTGGCTGGTGCAAGACAAGCTCTTTGAGGATGGGGTCTTTGAGCAAAGATCTTCCTGTTTGCTTAACCCAAAGAGTCAAGAAAGTGTTCACTGCTTTACTATATAGCTCTCTTAGGGACTCATTCTTATACCAAGATCCCTAAAAGTTAGCTGTTTCAGTATAAATGAATTAGGGTAGATTAACATTGTTATATTTAATCTTAGCATCCAGGACTATATTGTTCTTTCATTTATTCAAACTTTTGTATCAGTCAATAAAGTTTTATTGTTTTCTGATGAAGTCACAAGTTTTCCTTAGTTATTCCTACATAATGTTATAGTTGTGGATTTTCTTGTATGAGTTTTTCTTCTAATTCTCATAAAAAGCCAGCATCTCAAGAAACGGGGTCACTTCGACACTGCCAAGGGATTCTGAAATTTACTACATTTGGCTGCTTCATTGGAACCTCTCATGATAACTCTTTCTGGCCCTTTCCTGTAGGCACCTGAATTTTCAACCCTTTCCTGAAATTAGTATTTCTCAAACTTTAATGTGCATTACAGGAGAGACAGACAATAAGAAAAATAAGGTGGTAAGGGCTGTGAAGAAAAATAAAACTGCAAAGGGGGTAGAGAAGAAGTTACAGTGGAAGTGAGAGGGATAACTTAATTAAGACTGTCTGGTGCAAGAAAGAGTCTCTGAGGATGTGATCTTTGAGCAAAGATCATTAGATGAAAAGTCAGCCTGGAACACTGGAGAGGAGTGTTCTGGGCAGAAGGAACAGCATAAGCAAAGGTTCTTGGTCAGAAATAGCTTTGTATGTTGGTGGAGGACACAGGAGGAGAGCTGATAGTAAGAGGATCAGATATGAGGGAAGTCAGGATTGATCATCAAGGCAGGGCTCCCCAACTGGCACTGTTCACATGTGGGGCTGGCTAATTCTTTGTTGGGGCCGGGAGCTGTCCTATGCATCACAGGGTATTCAGCGGCATTTCTCTCCTCTGCCCACGGGATGCCAGCAGAACCTCCTTCAACTGTGACAACCAAAAATGTTGATGTCCGCACTTGTGAAATCTGACCTTGGATCATTTGTTCAAGGTTCCCTCAATGGTGAGGTGGTCTTCATGGATTCACCTAATCATCACCCAGTGCTGCAATGTGGGAAGAAAGAACAGAGGAGCTGGCACTCTTCTCCTGTTTACCATATCTTAGTCAGTGAATAAAGGCTTGAGGATTGTTACTTCCAGTTTTGCTTCTCCTAACTGACCACTTCTTGACAGTTTCAGGCTCCTTCCCAGCTGGAGGCATTGTAGATGCTGAGAGATTCATATCCATCACTCATACCATTGCTCTGTGAAGTGGGTAACAACACATCTTACACATGAGGACAGTAAGGCTTGGGGAGGTGACATGACTTACTCAAGGCTACAAGCTAATAGTAGCAGAGCTGGGATTCAAAACCTCAGGTTTATGCATAAAATCACTTAAGTTCTTCAACACTGTAGAGCTGTCTCCATCTATGGCTGTAAACTGTGGGAGATGGCTGGATCTTTCTATCTTATCTTCCACAGCTTATGTAGTCAACAGATTATATATATATATATATTACAATTCCTTATTTTCCTCCTTCCTTCCTTTACTGGAAAGAAGTCCATCCTGTCTGCTTATCCCAAGGGTCAAGAAAATGATAATGCTGTTCACTACTCCACGACAGCCTCTTAGACCTTTCCTATCCTTTGGGACTCATCCTTACAGTGAGAGAGGAGACCCTGAAAGCCAACTATTTCAGTATTTATGTGGGGGCATTTTCAAACTGCCAGATATATAATATTCAGCTCTTAAATGTGAAATAACCATTGAAGTGTGCAACTTATTTCCAGTTAATACGTCTTTTGAAAAACTCATCTGTGGAACAAACAGAGCCCGTTATCAAGTGCATCTGTTTTTCTTAATCAGCAGAATGACCTGCCAAAGTCATGAAGAGAAATGCTGCATACTAGAAGTGAGGCTAGGATTAGTCTGAGCATGGTCCTTCTACACCATTCTCTCAGCTAACTCAGTAACACGCAAGAAAGTCAAGTCCACAGAACTCTTCCTGTTCACAAAACTTTCATGTCACTCATTGCATTGAGAGTCGTAGATGGGTGGATGTTATCCTTCTGATTTTGCCAGTGGGGAAATTTAGGCTCAGCTCAGAAATGAGGAAAACCAAGGACTGGTCATGGACTTTAGTGACAAAACACTTGAGATGCACTTATGGGTGTTTGTTCTTAATGGGGTTCATTTAGAAAGTGTAGCAGCTGGACCAGAGAGTGAAAGTGTTGGCATGTTTCCTTTCTTCCAAATGGGCTAGTGCTTTAGCCTACTGATCATTTTAATTCCAATAAGAAAGTTTCTTATTTGGGAGGAAGGTGAGATTTTCGTGCCTTAGTTTTCTTGATGCCAATTTAGCAAACTTTCTTTTTTAAAATTTGTGACTAATTTTACTATGACAACTGTTATTGTTAGAGAGGAAAGAACCTTTCAGATTTATGGCCCTACATACCTTTAACTTGCCAACCCCTATAACTTCACAAACCATTTCTTAAAATAAGTTTCATAATAGATATAGCTTATTGGTTCTGTTTTTCTGGAGAACCTTGACTGATAAAACAGGTCTATAGTGAAGCTAACCATCTTGGACTGGGAAAGGGGAAAGACAGAGGGGAAAAAGCATAGAGGATAAATTCAGCTTATCTGGAAGGATGAGAACTTGGAAAGGGCAGACAGGAAAGTCAGTTAAACAGAGGATCAGAATATTAGTGCCCAGGATGTCCACACGGGCTAAAACGGACCCTTACTACCTCACAGCTGGGTTTCAGAGGAGTTGGATCCCTTGGACATTCGACATCAGGCAGTTATAATTAATCAATCAGTCATGAAGCCAATTTGAGGTCAGCTTTTTCAAACTTCACACTCCTGATGTTTGGGCAGGGCAATCCTTTACTGTGGGGAGCTGTCCTTGGCATTGTAAGGCGTTGACAGCATCCCTGGCCTCCACCCACTGGACACCAGCAACAGTTCTATCAGCTGAGACAACCAGAAATGTCTCCAGACATTGCCACATGTCCCCTGAGTGGCAAAATCTTCCCCAGTTGAGACCATTGTCTTAGTAAGTTGTGACAGTTAAAAAAAGAAAAGAAAAGAAATAGAATGGATTTGAATAGAAAATATCAGAGTGCACTGTAATAAGGATAAATATTATTTTGTAAAAATTTGATTTCAATTATATGAGACATGTATTTACTACATGTAGTGGGCTGGGAAGTAAAATACACCTTTTACTGCCTCTCTCTCTCTCTCTCCCTTCCGTTCTTTTCTTTCTTTCTTTAACAGGGTCTCATTCTGTTGCCCAGGCTGGAGTGCAGTGGTGTGACCATAGCTCACTACAGCCTCAAATTCTTGGGCTTAAGCGATCTTCCTGCCTCAGCATCCCAAGTAGTTGAGACTACAGACACACACCACCATGCCCAGCTATTTTTTTATTTTTATTTTTGGTAAAGGCAGGTTCTTGCTATGTTGCCTAGGCTAGTCTCAAACTACTGGCCTTAAGCGATCCTCCCGCCTCAACCTCCCAAAGTGCTGGGATTACAGACATGAGCTACTGCACTCAGCCTACCATAGGTTTTGGCAGAAACAAGAACTCTGACATAAGGGCAGTTAGTGCTTTCACTGGGATGGAAAGAAAGGAAGAGAGACAAAGGGAAAGAGAGAGAGAAAAGAAAGGAAAGAAATAAGACTTTAAGTTGAGCTAAGATGTTCACAGTGGCACCCTTCAAGACCCCCACATGACCGGACCCTTGCCAATTCTGCCAACCTCATCTGGCATCTCTCTCGCCCTCCCTCACACACCCCAGCCACACACTGGCACATAATGAGTTCAATAGGTGTCAAATGCCAATAATGGGCAATCCAGGTGTGGGCAATTACAGAACTCCATTCCTGGCCTCATTGTCTCAGAGAAAGAAAATGGGCCCAGACTGGTCTGATAGCACTCAGGTCTGGGACATATGCTAGCTAGAACTGCTAGAGAAAGAGAGGCTTTCATTCTCTGCAGGATCTGGTGGTTGTGAGCACAAAAGTCCAAATAATCAGTATCTCACAGTACGGAGTCTGGATTCCTGCAAACTTGACAAAGGCCTGGGGCCAGGTCATAATATCCCCTTCAGATGGGCCAAGTTCTCTGGTTCTCTGGGGATCTCAAACTAAAGTGGTTACTGGGGCCAGCCAAATAATGGAGATGAATTAAGGGGAGCTGACTGAATGCCTGCTCCCATTTTTCTTGAAACCCGTGGTCCTTCTCCATTTTGCTTCCATTTCTCCCTATTCTAATGGAAGCAATTCTCTGTGTAAGAAACAAGACAAAACAACTGAAACATTACTTGGGTGCTGGGAATGCAATAGGCAGGGTGGGGACTGTGACAAACAGAAGAGACTTCCATTCAAAGGGGGTATCCTTCCTCAGCCCAGCTTAGAGTTGTTGTCAGACAGTGTTGGCCTGATGTTGCCTGATCTTCCAATTTTCCAGGAGATACTGGATTTCTAGATGTCGGCAACTAATTAAAAAGTGTAAAGCACCACGAGGGCCATCGGCAGGCTGGATTTGCTGCCAGTTTGTAATCTCAGCTCTTCCCTCTGAGTGTGGGCTTCTGGGGCTCTGCAGGCTGAGTCCCCTGAGGGAGGGCGACACAGGCTCCATGGCTGGACTGTGTGGCCCGTTCAGGATCTGTAACTGCTTGTTCCTCAGTGTCTTCATTTGTAGAAGGGGCAAGTAGTATGATGACAGAATGCACACCTCATTAGCTTATTGGTGAGCATTCAATGCTGAACACACGTGAAGCGTCAGAGCTTTAGATGAACATGAGTAAAGTCTTCAAAGATGAACACGAGTGAAGGGTGAGCATGTGTGGAACGCACAGGAAGGGCTCGGCAAACCCTCGCTCTTGTGTTGGCCGCAAGGTCTTTCTTCAAGAGGTGTTTGTTGTTTTAAGCCACTAAGTTTTGGGGCAATTTTTTGTCATCAACAGATAGCCAATACATCTACTGTGATTATCTTTGTCTTATAGCTCTTAGCTTGAATATTGCCTCTTAGAAGGACCATCTCTCGTCAGCCAACCGGGAGCTGACCTCTGACTCCCCCCTCTGTCCCTTCACCCTGTTTGATTTTCTTCATAGCACTTACTGCCATCTGAGATGATCATGCTTATGTGTCCGTTTACAGTCTCCTCACACTACTCCTGGTCTCCATGTAAGCAGGGACCTTGTCAGTCTTGATCAGATTTCACCCAGGCTTAAAGCAGAGGCCAGCACCTAGCAGGCCCTCGGTGGGTATTTGCTGACTCTGAGTAAGGCATGCTCACCATTATCCTATGCACTGGGCACCCATGCTTTACACAAGGCAAGGAGCTTAGAATGGAGGTCACCTTTCAGGGAAGATAAGCAAACCGACATACTGGGTCCTTGCAATCACAAGCCCCAGAGCCTTCCCCTCCTCTCCAGATAGATTTTCCCAGAGGTGGCCTGAGAGCTTCACTGAGGGAGGAGTGAGTCCTGCCCAGCCACCCAGCCAGCCCCTCTCAGGAGACCAGGGGCAGCCACACTTCTTGTGTGTCAGGGCAAAGGTACACAGTCATTGTTTCCTGCAGCTCCACTGGAGTTAAGAGCACAGACTCCACAGCCAGTGTGCCTGGGTTTGAATCCCAGATCTACTATCTACTACTGAAGACACATACTGTGACCTGTCCCTGAGCCTGTTTCCTCATTTGAGAAATGAGGACAAGAATAGAATCTACCTGTAGATCATTGGTAAGCATAACATGAGTTCGTTAATGCAGTCGGTGGTGTTAAAGGCCCCAATTCCTCACGCCCCCATAGTCATGCCCTTGGCCTTGGCCTTGGTCCATCTCTGCAGTGGCCTGGTGCCCGGGACATAGTGTACTTCCCCACCTCTTGACTTTGAATTTGGACATATGACTTGTGTTGGCCAACAGAATGAGGTAGAAATGAAAGCATGCCAGTTTCAAGCCTAGTCCTCCTAAGGTATCAGACGTGGAGGAGTGACCAAAAATTAGTAAATAATATCTTCTCCTTTATCTGGGCACCAACTGGAGACAACACATCCCAGCTTGCTTTGCAGGCAAATATGGCCAGATGACTAAGCTCTGGCCAGTGAAATGGTAGCAGAAGGGAAGTGTGTAGCTGCCCAGTCGCATCTTAAGGGTGTGTTGCTTGCCCTCCATGCCATATGTCTCCCTTTCTATAGCTGGGTTGTGAACGAGGTTTCTGTGACCCAAGAAGTCATAATGGCCAGGAGAACAAGGAGACAAGAGGAAGCTGGTCTCAGGGTGACTTGTGATGTAGGGACACCCAGGACCACTTTCAAGTACAGATGTGTACACAAAAGAGACACAAGCCTTCTATATTATTTAAGCCACTGTTATTTGGTCTCTTTTAAAGAAACTGAACCAAAAATTCAACTAATCAGAGCTTGCTATCAGAGAAACATTGCAGAAAAACAAAAGTAGCCCTGACATTTCCCTTAGAAAGCACCTTCATGAAGACTAGAGACCAACTATCTGCAGGTCCAGCATAGCTGGTGTTTCTTCTGGAATAGATGCTGCTTCTGATGAAGGCTTGGCTTGCAGTCAGGACAGACGCTAGATGGAAAATGAGTGCCACTCAACATTAAGCAGGGTGGGGCACATCTGATGGGGTGGGGGAGTCACACAGAAACTGAGGCTGACTGAGAGGAGCATCCCCTGTGGGATTCACACCCCAGCAGAATGACCCACGCTGTTTACATTATCCACTCCGTCTTTGTCGCTATCCCCTGTGTACACAGAGTACTATTTGCCTAAGTTAAATGCACACTGCACGCATCTCCATTTTAATCAGACATCGGTCAGGGGCCTCCTGCACGACTCACCATCATCCAACTTGTTGACAACTCTGTTCAGCTTCAGGTGTGTTTCCAGTGGTCTCTGGAGGCACAAACACCTCCACTGTGACTACAAGGAAGATCCTGGGATGGCGGATTTTTGGGTTACTCCCACATCCAGATGCCGGGCCCTAAGGTGGCACCTGTTGGCACAAAAATTCCAAGTTCAGCCAAAATACACTTGAAGAAGTTTACTCTGAGCTGTCTACGAGTGGTTAGGCCCAGGACACAGTCTCGAGAGTATGTCTGTGGTTGATGAATTGTTGTTTGATTATATACATTTTAGGGATGCAGAAGTTACAAAAACAATAAATCAATATATGTGAGATCTTCCCTGGTTAGGCCCCGGAAGGAGGGACATTTTTAAGTGGGGGCTTGAAGGTTATAGGTGGATTTAAGGATTTCCTTTTTCCCCCTTTCTTTTCTTTTTCTTTTTTTTGGAAAGCAGGATTTATTGAGGGAACAGAAAAGCTCCCACAGTGGGAGGGGACCCCAGGGGTTTGCCCAAGGATTTCTTGAAGGGGAATTTCATTCCTACCTAGGAATTTTGGAAATCATAGAGGACAAGGTGTCTGGAACCTTGGAGTACCCAAGAGACAGCTTTGCAGGGCCATAAAATATTTTGATTCCCTCCTGTATCTGTTGTGCAATGCTATGCCAGTGTCAGGTTGGAAAACAAACCCATCGGGTGAGTCCTTTCCAGGCACGACTCCCCAAACCTGTCACTTAGGAATTTGGACACGAGGAAAAAAAGGCCAGACTTGAGTCCTCAGCCCTGAAGACAGAGCCTCCGCAGGGCTCCCTGCATGTCCTTGTTCCTCAGACTGTAGATGAGCAGGTTCAGGGCAGGGGTGAGGACAGAGTAGAAGATGGTAGCCACGAGCCCTTCCAGCGGGGAGTAGCGCTCAGATGGCCGCATGTAGGCCGAGCCACCGGTACCGTAGAACAGGAGCACCGTGGCCAGGTGGGACATGCCGGTGGAGAAGGTCTTCCGGCGGCCGAGCGGATCTGGACCACCGTGGCCAAGATGTGGACATAGGAGAGGATGGTGAGGGCGAAGCAGCTCATGATGATACAGCTGCTGGCCACAAACCCGGCAGCCTCGTGGGCACCTGCGTTGGTACAGGCTAGGTGCCTGAGCAGGGGGATGTCGCAGAAGAAGTGGTTGATCACCCCGGGGCTGCAGAAGGGCAGGGAGAAGGTGTTGGCTGTGTGGAAGGCTGAGAAGAAGAGCCCGCTGCCCCAGGCCATCGCCACCAGGGACACGCAGGCCTGGGGACGCATGGCTGCCCTGTACTCCAGGGGCCTGTAGATGGTGAAGCAGCAATCGTAAGCCATGAGATGAGGAGGAAACACTCCGTGGACCCGAGACAGACGAAGGCGAAGAGTTGGGCTGCACACGCAGGGAGGAAGATCTCCTTGGAGCCCACCGTGGTGGCCACCAGGGCATGGGGCAAGGTGGAGGATATGGTGCAGATGTCCACCAGGGTCAGGTGTCTGAGGAAGAAGTACATGGGCATGGGCAGGTGGGCGTCATGGGCCACCATGGCCACGATAGAGCCGTTCCCCAGCATGGCAGCCAGGTAAAGAGGGAGGAAAGCAGCCACGCTCAGCTGCTGCAGCTCAGGGTTGGCCGAGAAGCCCCCGAGGACAAACACAGACATTGTCATGAGGTTGCTCATGCTTGGTGCCCAAAAACTCTCCTGGGCTGCAGTGGACGCCCATAGGCTGGAGCTTGAGAAGGTAGTGGACAATATCAAGGACCTGCGAAGAAAAGGTTTTTTAAAGTTGGGTGAGCTGAATCAGGAAGGCATGCTCAAATATTCCTTCATTAAACATATGCACTATTTGTCTCCCCCAGGGATCTCAGACTCAAATACCACTGAGGCCCACAGACACAGGAGTTAGTGTATCTGGCCGAGTGTAATGCAATAGGGAATGGTGTGGACTGTGGAGAAATAAGTCCTGTCCAAATGTGGCAGCTGCTCTGGGCTCTTGCCAGCTGTTGTCGGTGGGTCAAGCATTGCCAGATTCTGGGAAATTTTTCAAAAGAAACCAGAATTCCAGATTTTTGTTTACATGAAATTCTGACTTTTATATATTGACAGTTAATTCATATTTAAAACTGATTTCAAATAAAAAATTAAAACTCTGTACATCAAAGGGCCAACAGTTTAACAGTTTTGATTTTTTTTTTTTTTTTTAGTTGGAGTCTCACTCTGCCACCCAGACTGGAGTGCAGTGGCTGCTCCCGGACACCGCAGCCTCGACCTGCTGGGCTCCGGCGATCCTTCCACCTCAGCCTTCCAAGTAGCCGGAACTATAGGCGTGCACTACCACACCCGGCTAATTTTTGATTTTATTCTAGAGATGAGGTCTCACCAAGTTGCCCAGGTAGGTCTCGAACCGGTGGGCTCAGGCAATCCACTCACCTCAGCCTCCCAAAGCGCGGGATTACAGGCTGAGCCACCGAGCCCGGCAACAGTTTTGATCTTACCATGCATATTTTTAAATGTTAGATTTGACCAGGCTCAGTGGCTCAGTCTGTAATCCCAGCACTTTGGGAGGTCGAGGCAAGTGGATTGGGGGCTCCGGCAATCCTTCCACTTCAGCCTTCCAAGTCTCTGGAACTACAGCCGTGTGCCACCACGCCCAGCTAATTTTGGATTTATTGTAGAGACAACGTCTTGCCAAGTTGCCCAGGCTGGTCTTGAACCCGTGGGTTCAGGCAATCCATCTCTTGGCCTCCCAAAGTGCTGGGATGACAGGCTTGAGCCACTGCACCTGGTCTATTTCTTAACCTTTCCTTATTTCCCAGAATCTAGCACAGGAGTCATGTAGGAAAGTAGCACTGAAGAATGGTTTTGTGGCTGTGTGCTGTAGCTGGTGCCTATAATCCCAGCACTTTGGGAGGCAGAGGTGGGAGGATCGCTTGAGGCCAGGAATTTGAGACTAGCTGGAGCAGCATAGCAAGACTCCATCCCTACAAAAAAAAATTTTAGCCAATAGTGGTGGTCCATGCCTGTAATCAATCCCACTTACTGAGAGGCTGAGGTACGAGGATTGCTTGGGGCCAGGAGGTCAAGGCTTCAGTGAGCCATGATCATGCCACTGCACTCCAGCCTGGGTGACA
>NW_007062098.1:0-1060 GCF_000164805.1 Carlito syrichta
CCCCTGTGATCTTCTGCTAGTCTAGCCACTTCTTTCTGGCTCCCATGTGAAAAATGGGGGACAGAACTGAGAATTATGACATGGCTGGCTAGGCAGCATGATTGTTACTTTTCCAGTCACCATCTACCCTGGAGGTGGCAAGTTTGACGATGTGGGAAAATTCCCCTGATAGCTAGATGCACTGACTTCGAGTCAGATCAGATTAATATTTTCAAATACAATTGCTGTAGTACTGGCCAGGTCTACTTTTAGCCTATGCATGAGGATAAGGAATAGCCACCCACAGTTTGATGCAGTTGTTTCTTAGACCAAAACCCAGCACTCGAAAGTTAAAAGCAAGACACACACCAGTCCTCATGGATGCCCTCCATTCCATAGGTGTAGACAGAAGTAATAGGAGCTTGGTTGAACTGGAGTTGAATCAAAGTCCAAGAGCTCAGATCAGGGTCATGCGTAACATCTTTGGTCACTGGCTGTGCTTTATTGAGGCCCCGGCACAGCCAGGAGAATGGGCCAGCGGACAGTAAAATGAGTGGCTCCTGCCACTCTCCAGCTGGGGTGACCTTGCAGAAGTCACTGCCTGCCTTGGGCCCTAGTCAGTGAATAAAATACCAGTCTCAGCTCTGCCACACACTAGGTAACCTTGGCCTACTCACGATATCAAATATCAGGGGAAGTTAAAGGGACTTGTTTTTCAGGATGCTCCTATCATGGCATTTTGTGATTCACCCACCAATGCCGGCTGCAGTAGGCTGGTAATAGAGGTGAGAGATATGGTGGGGCACCGTGGCTCACTCCTATAATCCCAGCACTTTGGGAGGCTGAGATGAGAGGATTGCTTGAGCCCACAGGTTTGAGACCAGCCTGGGCAACGTGGCAAGACCTCATCTCTACAATAATCAAACAATTAGCTGGGTGCGGTGCCACTTGCCTGTAGTTCCAGCTGCTTGGAAGACTGAGGTGGAAGGATCACCTGAGCCCAACATTTCAAGCCGGGCTGGGTGGCTCAGCCTGTAATCCCAACACTTTGGGAGGCTGAGGTGAGTGGATTGCCTGAGCC
>NW_007062100.1:0-2408 GCF_000164805.1 Carlito syrichta
GGGCCTCTCGGCCTCGCCCCCCGCGCCCCCGGCCGCTGGGCCGCCCCCGCTCGGTGCCAGAGTTAGCCCCTCACCCCGCGACTTACCCCACACCCCGCTCTCCAGAACCCCCATATGGGCGCTCACCGCCCGCCCGCACAGCTCGAACAGGGCGGGGGGAGCGCTGGGGCCCGAGGCCGAGCTCTTCGCTGGCGCCGCCTCCCGGGACGTGGCCTCCATGGTCGTTGCCGCCGCTACCTCACAGAACCAGCAACTCCGGGCGCGCCAGGCCTCGGGCGCCGCCATCTTGGGGAGGTGCGCGAGCCCGAGAGTGGCACCCGCAGACCGCCATCTTGAAAAGGTCAGCAGTTAGGACGGTTCCATGAGCGATATGGGTAAGAATGCGAATTACGCCAAAGAAATGTCGAAGAAATTAGCACACTTCCCAAGTCTCCGAAGAGCCGCTACCTCAAATAAACCTCTAGATCAGTATATTTGGTTCTGGCGTGACTAAGGAGGTGTTTCTTTGCAGAGCCTTCTCAGATGTAAATACCAGCTACCCCTAACCCCTGCCTATGGCCGGTAGTACATGCCAATCTGAGCATGTGTTCGCGACTACCTTGAGTATGCCGCACTTCCGGCCAGATCGCCGGATATCCGCTGAGTGACCCTTACGAGTCCTTCTTGATCCTGAAGTGGTTTAGGTGCCGGTGTAGCTGCTAGTGTTGAATTTAGAACCGTAGCTAGACATGGGACTGGAGGACGAACAAAGGATGCTGACCGGGTCCGGAGACCCCAAGGAGGTAAGGCTAGGCGATCGGCTCCACCCTCTTCTCTGCCTTGAGGCCCAGGACCTAGCCCAGCAGAACATGCCTGAGGCCCTCTTAACTCGATTTTCTCCCTGGGGTTCGCAGAGTCGGGAGACCTGGTTCCCTCAACCCTTCCCTAGAATTCGTCGAATGACTTTGGAAAGGTCTTTCTTTTGGCCTCGGCTTCCCCATTCTATGAACATGGTGAAGCTTTTTTTTTGAGACTGGTGTATCGCTGTGTTACCCAGGCTGGTCTCGAACGCCTGGATTCAAGCGATCCTCCCAAAGTACTGGGATTACAGGTGTGAGTACCGCACCCGGCCTATAGTGAAGACTGAATGAGAGCGAAAATGCTCGCTCTATCGACTAAACTCTTGTAAAAAGATAATCTGTATTTTCATTCAGTCATGTTCAGAAGCCCGGGTGTGATGGGTTTGGGGACCAAACAGACCGACCTTGCCCCAGCTCAGGTCAGGAATCCCTACCATATCTTCTATGGAGGTTCGGGAGATCTAGCCGTACGCTAGTTTCCGTGAAAAACGTGATTTCCTCTTCTTTGGGGGGGGGGGGAGGTGTGTGTGTCTTTGTGGACAAAGTAGAATGCGCAGTAAAATTCTGGGAAGAAAAAAGGAGCTCTTTCCCAGTGTAAGAGTGCTGATATAATAATATCTTTTGACTCCCTACTATTCCAAATGCTTTATATATACGAATTCACTTTAATCTACACAATAGTCCAATGAGGTAAGTGTTAGGTACTATTACTGCCATTTTGACAGATGAAGAAATAAGTATAGAGGTTAAATATCTAATTTAAGGACACACAGCTAACAAATTGGTGCAGCCAGGAATTGAATCCAAGCAGTGTGGTCCTAGAGCCAGGACTCACCAACAATGCTGCACAGCTTTACAAAAGCCATTCAATTTTTGTTTCCAGTCTTTTTTCCTCTTTATTCATCTGTTCACTGATCCCTTTGGGGCAGTCATTCTGGGTTTATGGGTTCAGAATAGTCGGAAACTCATTTATCCCTTAATTTTTCCCAGTCTTACTTTCTGAAAGAAATGGAGACAGCTTCAGAAAGTTCAGCAAGGCCCACCACAGCAGTGGATGAGAAAAAGAAAGTAAACAAGCGGTCTATGTTAAAATTAAGAAAACTAGGGTATTTTGTTTCATTTTTATTTTTATTTTTATTTCTTTTGAGGCAAGGTCTCACGCTGTTGCCCAGGCTGGAATGCAGTGGCATGATCATGGCTCATCACAGCCTCAAACTCCAGGGCTCAAACGATCCTTCCACCTCAGCCTCCCATGTAGCTGGGACTACAGCATACACCACCATGCCCGGCTAATTTTCTGAGTTTTTGTAGAGATACAGTCTTGCTGTGTAGCCCAGGCTGGTCTTGAACACCTAGGCCCAAGCCATTCTCTCTTGACCTCCCAAAGTACTGGGATTATAGGCATGAACCACTGTGTCTGACATGGTTTTTCTTTCTGATTGGAAATTTCACATGAAGCAGTCCATATTCAGACTTATATTTGGATTTCTTTTTCTTTTTCTTTTTCTTTTTTTTTTTTTGAGTCGGAGTCTCACTCTGTCGCCCAGGCTGAAGTGTAGTGACATGCTC
>NW_007062100.1:2428-11405 GCF_000164805.1 Carlito syrichta
TATTGTAGAGACGAGGTCTCACCAAGTTGCCCGGGCAGGTCTCCGAATCCGTGGGCTCAGGCAGTTCTTTCGCCTCGGCCTCCCAAATTGCTGAGATTACATGCTGAGCCACCGAGCTCGGCCAGATTTATTTTTCTAAAATGTACCGTGATATTTTTCACACAATTGTCAGTGCTATAGAATTGCTAATAGGAAAATTATTTAAGGGTCTTGTTTCTTTGGTACTAATTTTTTTGGGTTTTTTTGTTTTTTAGTTTTTGAGTTGGAGTCTCACTCTGTCACCCAGACTGGAGTGCAGTGGCGATCCTTCCACCTCAGCCTTCCAAGTAGCTGGAACTACAGGTGCGTGCTACCACGCCCGGCTAGTTTTTGATTTATTTTAGAGATGAGGTCTCGCCAAGCTGCCCAGGTGGGTCTCGAACCCCCGGGCTCAGGCAATCCACTCATCTCAGCCTCCCAAAGGCATGGAATTACAGGCTGAGCCACTGAGCCTGGCTTTGGTTTCTAACTTAGGCAGAATGTTATTTTCGTTTTTTTGGGAAAACTTTTCGGTATGAATTTTTTCAAAAAGAGCAAGATTAAGAAACCTTGTTTAATGAAAAACTAGAATTTACATTATATTAATAAGTTGCATCTTCATGTTTAGAAGAAACCTTTGTCAGCCAGGCTTGGTGGCTCAACCTGTAATCCCAGCACTTGGGGAGACTGAGGTGAGTGGATTGCCTGAGCCTATGGGTTCAAGACCAGCCTGGGCAACTTGGAGAGACCTAGTCTGTACAATAAATCAAAAATTAGCTGGGCATGGTAGTGTGTGCCTGTAGTTCCTGCTACTTGGAAGGCTGAGGCGGAAGGATCACTGGAGCCCAGCAGGTCGACTCTGGGTGACTGTGAGCATGCCACTGCACTCTAGCCTGGGCGATGGTGTGAGACTCCAATTCAAAAAAAAAAAAAGAAAAGAAAAGAAAGAAGAAATCTTTGTCAATTGTGAGTAGCCTGGGTTACTATCTCTCCCAGTTCATGTGAGTTTTGGTCCATTGCCTGAATTGCATGATAGAGAATGGAGCTGGGCGAGGTGGCACACACTCGTAATCCCAGTGACTCTGAAGGCTGGGGCAGGAGGATCCCTTGAGCCCAGAAGTTCTAGGCCACAGTGAGCTACGATCCCGCCACTACACTCCAGCCTGGGTGACAGAGTGAGTTCCTGTCTCTAAAAAAATCTTAACTGGGCACGGTGGCTTGTGCCTGTATTCCTAGCTACTCAAGAGGCTCAAGTGGGAGGATCTCTTGAGCCCAGGAGTTCAAGACTGCAATGAGCTGTGATCACACCATTGCACTCCAGCCTGGTCAAGACAGGGCGAGATCCTGTCTCTTTAAAAAAATAAAAAGAGAGAATGAAGCAGATTGATATTGGGATTTTGAAAACAATGGATTGCTGAGCTTGTTCTTTTTATTTCTATGTATACCTTGTCTTTCCTTTTCCCCAAATGTAGACGCTTGCATGCACACGCAGACAAACACCTTATTTCTGACAGGTGTTGAGCATGGATAAGACTCTGCTGTGCCCCAGATTTAGGCCTAAGCTGATGCTCCCATGGGGACTTTTTTCATACTGTTCTTATTGGAATAAAGGAAACCAAGTTTGAGGTTGTGTACTTGAATCAGAAGTAAACAACTAGAACCTGTGTTTCCAAGCTCATGGGTGGAGTTGTGTAGACCTTTGGTGCACTTATATTGATGGTCTGTTTTGGTTTCTGGGAGTTCACTAAGCAAAAAGGCAATGACCATAACCATTTTTAGTTAAGCTCTGGCTAAAGAAGAGTTTAGGTTTGGCCATCTTCATATTCCAATTTCAAGTTCACAGTCTAGAAAAAATGGGTTTTCTTACTAGCTTGGTTTGGGATGTAAGGACTAAATTTAGCTATTTCTAGACCAGCCTGGGCAACTTGGCAAGACCTTATTTCTACAATAAATCAAAAATTCAGCTGGGCATAGTGGTTTGCTCCTGTGATTCCAGCTACTTGAGAGGTTGAGGGGGAAGGATCACCTAAATCTAGTAGGTCGAGGCTGCGGTGGCTGTGAGTGCGCTACTGCACTTCAGCCTGAGTGACAGTGAGACTCCAACTCAAAAAAATAAGTAAGTAAATAAAAATAAAAAATAACTTTAGCTATTTCTTTTCTTTTCTTTTTTTTTTGAGTCGGAGTCTCATTCTGTCACCTAGGCTGGAGTGCAGTGACACGCTCATGGGCCACCGCAGCGTGGATCTGCTGGGCTCAGGTGATCCTCCCGCTTTAGCCTTCCAAGTAGCTGGTACTACAGGTGTGTACCACCATGCTTGGCTAATTTTTTTTTTTTAATTTATTTTAGAGACAAGGTCTTACCAAATTGCCTAGGCTGGTCTTGAATCCCTGGACTCAGGCAGTTCTCTCACCTCTGCCTCCCAATGTGCTGAGATTATAGGTGTGGGCCACCGAGCCCGGCAAATTTAGCTATTTCTAACAATACTAGGAACTAACCAAAATCTAAAAAAAATACATACTTATATTTGTTATTAGGTCCCATATGCATATCTGACAGCTTGACTCTGTATCAGAACATGTCCAACTATTATTTCTTATCTCTAAACTGGAATGACTTCCTTAAGGAGCTGTTGTGATTAATCAAAATCATAATAGACATAAAGGTGCTTTATCAACTGTAGAGTGTTAAGCACACTTAGGTTCTTGATAATGAATGTGAGATGGTGTCTCTATCTTGAAATAGGATTTGTTTTAATCAGGTATGGTAAAATGACAGATGTGGAGATAACTGCCTTTGAAAAAAAGAGTTTCTATACTTCTGAAGAGAAGGAAGCATACCACACAATGCAGGGCTATGTGAGGAAATATCAGGACTGGTCAGAAGGCAAGATAGGAAAGCATGGCTCAGAGCCTTAGTTTCTGTGGGAAGGAATGGGTGAGTAGGGTAGGCAAGCTAGATTAAATTTAGGACAGGATAGTTTGAATAATTTCGTTGGGTTCTGGGCTATAGGACTGGTCCCTAGTTGTCATGTATTTGGTCCTGGGATGATTTAGAGAAGAGGAAATAGGAGCTTGGTTTATGAGACTTAGATAGAGGAGGTGGTTGATAACAAAGGCTTTGGATTGATTGGGTTACATATGAAAGGTGTGTTCCCCAGGCAAGTTTGCTGGTCTAAAAATTAGACCTGAGAAGGCAGAATTAGCTCTAGGATTAGCAAGACCCCAAAGATATCATCATAAAACACAGAAAATAAAATAACATGATTACTACAGTGTCCATCATCTGTAATTACAACATTGATAGCATTAGGAGCAAATGTGTCATAAAATTGTTGCTGACATTATTTTTGTTTTCCTTTTGTAGGAGGAAGAGGAAGAGGAGGAATTAGTGGTAAGAACTGTCTCAGGTTTGGAACCGTCTCAGTAAAAGCAGAAAGTTTGAACTTCATGAAACTCTAAGGACATTTTAAGGAGTTTTTACTTGACACCTTGGAGAAGATGGGGGTGGAATAAGCATTACTACTTTCTGAATGGTAGAGTATTTGGGGGTGTGCGCCTGGGAAGCTGAGGCTATTCTGGATTTGGAGTTTCTTCAGTTCTGGTGCCAGGGAGCAGACAGCATCTTAAGGGCCTGGCACTCAATAATCTACTATTTGTGGTTTAATGAAGAACTCTGAAGGAACCTTTCCTAGATGGTCCTTCCCCGTGTTAGCATTGCCTTTCTAGCTGGGTAACTGGGGTACATAGACCTGGTTCTCAGACAGGGGGATTTGAAATTTCAGACATGACATCCCAAAATGTGTTAACAAGTAGGGCCTCCTATAGATCTACTTGAAGTTTGGCCAGGTTTCCTTTACCACCTTGTTTTTCAGATAGGACTGAGGCTTTCAGTGCATACTGGCAACCTTGGAAGGCAGGAATGTGAAACTTATCCCTACTACTTAGCATCAGAATTGAATGGGAGACCCCATTCTGCCATTTCTGGCGGCAGTGTGGCTCTGCCAGCTGGCCTTCTGCACGGTAATTCAGAGGCAGCTCCTTGCTTTGGTGGTTGTATTAATCAAAGCATATGTGTTTGGTGGGTCTTCTCTAAAACCCCCATTTTGTTCTTTTTCTGTTTCTCCGTCAGGATCCCCTAACAACAGTGAGAGAGCAATGCGAGCAGCTGGAGAAATGTGTAAAGGCCCGGGAGCGGCTAGAGCTCTGTGATGAGCGTGTATCCTCTCGATCACATACAGAAGAGGACTGCACAGAGGAGCTCTTTGACTTCTTGCATGCAAGGGACCACTGCGTAAGTCAATCTGAAGTCAGGAAGGAGAAAGCTTAACAGTGGCCAGGGAAGACTGGTGCTGACACCCTTTCCATGCTAGGGGAAGGCCCATCAATGAGCATTTATTGTGGGTGCAATATATGCAGGTACTATGCCAAGCATTTTACATGAATATTCTTACCTAATCTTTACCACTTCCACTGGAGATAGGTATCACCCCCATTTTACAGAGAGAAACTGAAGTTCAGAGAAGAAAAATGGACATCTCTACTTGTACTGCTAAACAGTGGGGAAGCTAGATTTTATACTCTTAAATAACAGACTTTTCTTAAAATAATTTATATCCTCCAATATGTCTAGTTCATAGTAGTTGATCTAAAAAGGATTTTTTTGTTTGTTTGTTTGTTTGAGTCAGAGTCTCATTCTGTCACCCTGGCTGGAGTGCAGTGGCACACTTACAGCTACTGCAGCCTCAGCCTGCTGGCCTCAGGCAATCCTGCCTCAGCTTTCCACATAGCTGAAACTACAGGTGCGTGCTACCACACCTGCCAGGTTGAGGCTGTGGTGGCTGTGGGTGACAGAGTGAGACTCCAACTCAAAAAAAACCCATGTTTACACAAAAACCTGTTTACAAATGCCTGTAGAAGCATTATAATAGCCAAAAAGTCAAAACAATATAAATGTCTATCAACTGATAAATGGATAAAGAAAATGTAGTATGTCCATAAAATGGAATATTACTTGACAGTAAAAAAATCAAATCATCTTTCCTCAGAAAATGAAACACGTAGTTACTATATGATCTAGGAATTCCACTTCTGGGTATGGTATATCCCAAAAAACTGAGAGTAGATGCGAACAGATGCTTGTATATTCTGTTCATAGCAGCATTATTCACGGTAACCAAAAGATGAAGACAGCCCAAGTGCCCTCCATTGATGAGTGGATATACAAAATGTGCTATATACATACAATGGGAAATATTCAGCCTTAAAGAGAAGGAAACTCTGACACACACTGCGACCTTGATGAACCCTGAGGACATTATGCTAAGTGAAATAATCTAGCCACAAAGGGCAAATATCGTATCATTCTACTTTCGTGAGGTGCCTAGAATAGTCACATTTGTAGAGACAAGTAGATTGTGGTGGCCAGGAGCTGGGGGAGGAGAAAATGGAGAGTTATTATTTCTTTCTCTTTTTTGGCATGCTCATGGCCACCCCAGCGTTGACCTGCTGGGCTCCGGCGATCTTTCTGCCTTAGTCTTCCAAGTAGCCAGAAATACAGGTGCACACCAGTGTGCCCGGCTAATTTTTGATTTATTGTAGAGACGAGGTCTTGCCAAGTTGCCTGGGCTGGTCTCGAACCCATGGGCTCAGGCAAATCCACTTGCCTCGGCCTCACAAAGTGCTGAACCATTGCGCCTCACCTCCTTTCTCTTTTTTTTTTTAAAGTTGGAAGCCCAGCACAGTGGCTCATGCCTGTAAACCCAACACTTTGGGAAGCAAAGTCAAGAGGATTGCTTGAGCCCAGGGGTTTGAGACCAGCCTGGGCAACATGGTGAGACCTCGTCTCTACATTAAATAAAAAAATTAACCAGGTGTGGTTGCATGTTCCTATCGTTGCATTACTTGCAAGGCAGAAGGATCACCTGAGCCCAGCGGGTCGAGGCTATGGTGGCTGTGATGGTGCCACTGCACTCCAGCCTGGGCAACAGAGTGAGATTCCAACTCAAAAAAAAATTGGGATTTTACTCTGTCACCCAGGGCAAAGTACAGTGGCATGATCACACCTCATCAAGCTTAAAACTTCTGGGTTCAAGTGACCCTCCTGCCTCAGCCTCTTGGGTAGCAGAATTACAGGCACATGTCACCACACCCTGCTAAGTTTTATATTTTTTTAGTAGAGATGAGGTCTCGCTGTGTTGCCCAAGTTGGTCTCAAACTCCTGGGCTCAAGAAATCTACCCACCTCGGCCTCCCAAAGTGCGTGGTCAAGTTATTGTTTAATAAGTATAGAATTTCAGTTTAGGAAGATTAAAACTTTCCCAAGATTGAAAGCTCTGGAGATTGAGGGTTGCCGAACAATGAGTATACTCAATACCATAAAAATAATACAGTTGGTAATTTTATGTTATGTGTTTTTTACCAAAATTTTTAAAAAAGGAATAAAGTACTGAACATGCTACAACATTGATAAACCTTACAAATATGCTACATACCAAGGAAAAAAGCCAGTCACAAAGTCACACATATTGTATGATATCATTTATTTATTTTATTTTATTTTTTGAGTCTTGAGTTTAACTCTATCACCCAGGCTGGAGTGCAGTGGCACACTCCTGGCCACCACAGCCTTGACCTGCTGGGCTCAGGCAATCTTCCACCTCAGCCTTCCAAATAGCTGGAATTACAGGCACATACCACCATGCCCAGCTAATTTTTTGATTTATTGTAGAGATGAGGTCTTGCCAAGTTGCCCAGGCTGGTCTCGAACCCATGGGCTCAGGCAGTCCTCTCACCTCAGCCTCCCAAAGTGCTGGGATTATAGGCAGGAGCCACTGCGCCCAGCCTGACCCCCATGTTTAAGGTCATTGTGGTCTCCCCTCCCCCCATTTTGTTTTCCTAGTAGTATTTCCCACTATCAGAAGTTACCTTATTTATGAGTATATTTCTTTCATTACTCGGCAAGTTCCATAAGTGACAGATGTCTTGTTGTACCTGGCATATAATAGATGTTCTGTAAATATTTGGTGAATTAATACTTAATATCACTATGATGGGAGATACTTGTTTCTTCAGGAAGATAGGAGAGACAGATTTGTGTGGGGATAGGGGCTTGTATAAAGAAATGACATGTTGACTTAAGAGCTAAAAGAAGAATAAAAGATGAAAATGGGAGAGTTCTAGGTAGAAGGGACTCAGGTGCAGGTGTGGGTGTGTAAGAAGAGGAGTAGTGTGACATTAAAGCTACCAGTTGATGACATCCTTTTCTTTTCCCCATCTAGGTGGCCCACAAACTCTTTAACAGCTTGAAATAAATGTGCAGAGTTGTTCACACCAGCCTTCATCATCTGGGCATCAGGATATTTCCTTATGGTTTTGAATATGCCATTTGTTTCTATTTGTGTAACTAAGTTCATATGAACCTTATGGATTTTGGCTTAGGCAAATAGCTTCTATGTAATTAGCAGTGATTCCATCTTAATAAAGTTCTGTGACCTGAAGACCTGCCTTCTGTCCTTTTTAAAAACATTTTTGAGCTGAGCTCAGTGGCTCAGCCTATAATCCCGCGCCTTTGGGAGGCTGAGGTGAGTGGGTTGCCTGAGCCTGCGGGTTCGAGACCGGCCTGAGCAGGCGAGACCTCATCTCTACAATAAATAAAAAAAAAAATTAGCCAGGCGTGGTAGTGCGCTCCTGTAATTCCGGCTACTTGGAAGGCTGAGGCGGAAGGATCGCCAGAGTCCAGCAGGTCTAGTCTGCGGTGGCCAGGAGTGGCCACTGCACTCCAGTCTGGGCGACAGAGCGAGACTCCAACTCAAAAAAAAAGGGAAAAAAAAAAAAGGAGATGTTTGGCCAGCCGTGGTGGCTCAGCCCCCAATCCTAGCACTTTGGGAGGCCAAGGCGAGTGAATTGCCTGAGCCCATGGGTTCGAGACCAGCCCGAATAAATTGGCGAGACCTCGTCTCTACAATAAACCAAAAAACCCTCAATTCTTCAACCAGCTCATCTTTGACAAAGGCCCCCCCCAAAAAAAAAGAAAAAAAAAAAAAGCCGGGTGTGGTAGCGCCCCTGTAGTTCCAGCTACTTGGAAGGGTGAGGTGGAAAGATCACCTAAGCCCAGCAGGTTGAGTCTGTGGTGGCTGTGAGTGTGCCATTGCACTCCAGCCTGGGCGACAGAGTGAGACTCCAACTCAAAAAAAAAAGAGGTGCTCACAGGCTGGCCATGGTGGCTCAAGTCTGTAATCCCAGCACTTTGGGAGGCTGAGATAAGGAGGATTACTTGATAGTGAGGCCTTTTCCCTACAAAAAATTAATTAGCTGAGTGTGGTGACTGAGACAGGAGGATTGCTTGAGCCCAGGAGTTTGAGACCAGCCTGGGCAACATAGGGATACCTTGTCTCTACAAAAAATAGCCAACTGTGGGACTCACACCTGTAGTCCCAGCAACTTGGGAAGTTGAGGTGGAAGGATCACCTGAGCCCAGGACTGTGAGGTTACAATGAGCTATGGTTGTGCCACTGCATGCCAGCCTGGGTGATACAGTGAGACGCTGTCTCTAAAATAGACACACACACAGCCATATGTGACTAGTGGTTGCCATAGTAGAGAATGGAGGTCTAGCAGTAGTGATTCAACCGCCTGAGTGGTAATTGAGGGAAGCAGGTCCTGTAGGCTTTGGAAAACTAGCCTGCTGTTGCTATGTGGGAATGCATGCCTAGTGTTGCCAGATCTCTTGTTAGAAAGTCAGTCATACAAGTTTTATGTGAAATATCTCTACTTTTATTGATTTATTAAAAAAATTTTTTTTTCTAGCCAGGCTCGGTGGCTCAGCCTATAATCCCGCACCTTTGGGAGGCTGAGGTGAGTGGATTGCCTGGGTTCAAGACCTGCCTGGGCAACTTGGTGAGACCTCATCTCTATAATAAATCAAAATGAGCTGGGCGTGGTAGCATGCGCCTGTAGTTCCA
>NW_007062100.1:11758-13138 GCF_000164805.1 Carlito syrichta
TTCTAGTTGGAGTCTCAGTCATCCAGGCTGGAAGGCAGTGGCCGCTCCCAGCCACCGCAGCCTCGACTGCTGGGCTTCAGCTATCCCTCCTCCTCGGTCTTCCAAGTAGCTGGAACCACAGGCATGTGCCACCATGCCTGGCTAACTTTTAGATTTATTGTAGAGATGAGGTCTCGCCAAGTTGCCCAGGCTGGTCTGAAACCCGTAGGCTCAGGCAATTCTTTCACCTCTGCCTGCCAGGCTGGTCTCAAATTCAAGGGCTCAGGCAATCTCACTTCGGGCTCCTAAAGTGCTGGGATTATAGGTATGAGCCACCGTGCCTGGCCTATATTTTTATTTTTATTTTTTTGTGGCAAATGAGCTTGCACTATGTTGCCTAGGCAAGTCTCAAACTCCTGGATTCAAGCAATCCTCTTGCCTTGGCCTCCCTAAATGGCAATTTTTTTTTTTTTTTTAATCAGAGTATCACTCTGTCACCGCCCAGACTGGAGTGCAGTGACACACTCACAGCCACCGTAGCCTCAACCTGTGGGCTCAGGTGGTTGTTCCACCTCAGGCTTCCAAGTAGCTGGAACCACAGGTACATGCCACTATGCCTGGTTGGCAATTTTTAAAAAGGAGTCAAGTTCAGCGGCTCATGCTTATAATCCCAGCATTTTGGGAGACAGGTGGGAAGACTGCTTGAGCCCAGGAGTTCAAAACCAGCCTAGGCAACATAGTAGGACTTTGTCTCTACAAAAAATAAAATAATTTAACAGGGCATGGTAGCGTATACCTGTAGTTCCAACTGCTTGGGAGGCTAAGGCAGAAGGATTACCTGAGCTCAGAAGTCCAGGCTTCAGTGAACCGTGATCCTGCCACTGCACTCTAGCCTGGGTGACAGTGTGAGACCCTGACTCAAAAAACAAAAAAAAGGGCAACAAACTTTTTGAAAACATGGCCAAAGAAAATATATGCTGGATTTGGCTTACTACTTGCAACATCTGGTCGTGCATGAAAAATACCTATATACAAATGATTATACACAGAAAATAAGCCATGCCAAAACAAATACCTTGTGCTTCAGAAATAATCAGCAGACCAGGCGTGGTGGCTCAGCCTGTAATCCCAGCACTTTGGGAGGCCAAGGTAAGAGGATTGCCTGAGTCTGGGGATTCGAGACCAGCCTGGGCAGCTTGGTGAGACCTCGTCTCTACAATAAATCACAAAAACTAGTTGGACATGGTAGCGTGTGTCTGTAGTTCCAGCTACTTGGAAGGCCGAGGTGGAAGGATTGACTAAGCCCAGCAGGTCAAGGGTGCAGTGACCATGAGCGTACTGCTGTATTCTAGCCTGGGCAACAAGAGTAAGACTCCAACTCAAAAAAAAAAAAAAAAAAAA
>NW_007062100.1:13339-17237 GCF_000164805.1 Carlito syrichta
GGCGACAGAGTGAGACACCAATTCAAAAAAAAAAAAAAGGAAATGATCAGCAGACTGATATTCAGTATAGCCAGCAAGACTGAGGAAAGCTTCATAGATGAACATGTAGCAATGGAGCTACTACTGAGAATGAAGGATTATGTTTACCAAAATGGGGCAAAGGACCAGACTCTTTTTTTTTTTCTTTTTGAGTTGGAGTCTTGCTCCGTCGCCCGGACTAGAGTGCAGTGGCACACTCATAGCCACCCCAGTGTCAACCTGCTGGGCTCCAGCGATCCTTCCACCTCGACCTTCCAAGTAGCTGGAACTACAGGCGCATGCTACCATGCCTGGCTAATCTTCTATTTATTGTAGTGATGAAGACTTGCCAAGTTGCCCGGGCTGGTCTTGAACCCGCAGGCTCAGGCAATCCACTGATCTCCCAAAGTGCTGGGATTACAGGCTGAGCCACTGAACCTGGCCTGAACTCTTTCAATCTATTGTCCTATCTTTAGGGATGGCCAGTATTTCCCATTCATTTCTGACTCAGAACTCGCTTCATGGTGATGTTCTCATTGTATTTGTTGTATAAAATATATAATAAGATGTTTTCCAACATTTTACAGGATAAGCATCCCTAATCTGAAAATCCAAAATCTGAAATGCTCAAAAATTCAAAATTTTTTGAGAACCAACTTGATACCCAAGTGGAAAATTCTACACCTGACCTCATGTGACCAGATGCAGTCAAAATGCAGGCACACAACACATAGTTTATTCAGCATCACCAAGGGAAAAAAGACTCTCCCAGTCCTCTTTAGTTGTAATATATCTTTTCTGCACACTCCCATATTCTTGCCAAAAGGACAGCCACAAAGGATAGTAGAATAATACCTGCACAGGCCAGATGTGTCAATGGCAGGTTCCCCACAACGTCCCATATGCGACCAAGGCCTAAGTGCAAACACTCACTGTTTTTTTTTTCTTTGTTATTTAGTTTGACAAAAGAGATAAAGTGGTGGGGCGTGATGGTTCATACCCATAATCCCAGCGCTTTAGGATGCCGAGGCAAGAGGATCACTTGAGCCAAGGAGTTCGGGACCAGCCTGGGCAACATAGTGAGACCTCATCTTTCCAAAAGAAAATAATAAGCCAGATGTGGTGGTATGTGCCTGTTGTCCTAGCTACTCAGGAGGCTGAGGTGGAAGGATTGCCTAAGCCTAGGAGGTTGAGGCTACAGTGAGTCGTGACTGTGCCACTACACTCCAGTCTAGGGCACAGAATGAGAACCTGACTTCAAAAAAAGGAAAAAGAAAAGAAAAGAAAAAGAAGAAAGAAAAGAAAGTAGCAAGAAATAAATTTAAAGGGTATGAACAGAAATCAGTAAAATAGAAAAACAATAATGTAGAAAACCAATAAAACCAAAAGCTTGTTCTTTGAAAAGTTTAATGAAATAGATAAATGTCTAGTAAACTTGACAAAGTATCTGTAGCACATTTTCAATATCTGTAGCAAGAGAGGGACATAACTACGGATCCTAGAAACTAGAGGTCAACAACCTTTTTCTATAAAGATCCAGGGAGAGCTGGGCTTGGTGGCTCAGCCTGTAATCCCACGCCTTTGGGAGGCTGAGTTGAGTGGATTGCCTGAGCCTGCAGGTTCGAGACCCGCCTGGGCAACTTGATGAGACCTCATCTCCACAATAAATCAAAAATCAGCCAGGCATGGTAGCGCATGCCTGTAATTCCGGCTACTTGGAAGGCTGAGGTGGAAGGATCGCTGGAGCCCAGCAGGTCGAGGCTGTGGTGGCCGGGAGCGGCCACTGCACTCCAGTCTGGGCGATGGAGTGAGACTCCAACTCAAAAAAAAAAATAAAAAAGATCCAGAGAGTAAAATATGTTTGGCTTTAGGAGCCATGTGGTGTCTGGAACAACTACTAACCTCTGTTGTAGTGCTGAAAGAGCCACAAACACTATGTATTTAAAAAACAGGTCAGACTTGGTGGCCTGTAATCCCAGCACTTTGGGAGGCCAAGACGAGTGGATTGCCTGAGCCTACAGGTTAGAGACCAGCCTGGGCAACATGCTGAGACCGTGTCTCTACAATAAATCAAAAATTAGCCAGGCATGGTAGCGCACGCCTGCAGTTCTGTCTACTTGGAAGGCTGAGTCAGAAGGATGGCTGGAGCCCAGCAGGTCAATGCTGGGGTAGCCGTGAATGTGCCATGGCACTCCAGCCTGGGCAACAGAGTAAGACTCCATCACTAAATAAATAAATAATAAAAAACAGGTTACAGGCTGAATTTGGCTTGAGGCTATAGTTCATACCTCCTATTATAGACACTAAAAGTATAATAATAAAATATTCTGAACAATTTTATGTGAAGACAGTCAACACTGTAGGTGAAATTGACAATTTTTTTTTCTTTTTTCTTTTTATTTCAATAGCTTTAGAAGGTATAAATAGTTTTTAGTTACTTAGATGCCTTGAATAGTGGCAAAAAAGTCTGGGCTTTAAGTGTACCCACCACCACACCCACCTTTGTACACTGATATTTCAACCCTCCACCCTTTCTCACACTCCTACTTCTGATTCTCTAATGTCCTTTATACCATTCTGTATGCCTTTGCAGATCCTTAGTTTAGCTCCCACTTATCAATGTTTGGTTTTCCATCTCTACATTAATTCACTCAGGATGATATTCTCCAGTTCCATCCAAGTTGTTGCAAAAGACATTATTCCATTCTTTTTTTTAAAGATCTCTGAGCCGGGCTCGGTGGCTCAGCCTGTAATCCCGTGCCTTTGGGAGGCTGAGGTGAGTGGATTGCCTGAGCCCACGGGTTTGAGACCCGCCTGGGCAACTTGGCCAGACCTCATCTCTACAATAAATCAAAAATTAGCCGGGTGTGGTAGCGTGCACCTGTAGTTCCAGCTACTTGGAAGGCTGAGGCAGAAGGATTGCCGGCATCCAGCAGATGAGGCTGCGGTGGCTGGGAGCGGCCACTGCACTCCAGTCTGGGCGACAGAGTGAGACTTCAACTCAAAAAAAAAAAAAAAAGATCTCTGTTCATCTGGGTAGATACCTAGTAGTGGGCTTCTTGGATCTAATGGGAGATCTTTAAGTTCTCTGAGAAGTATCCATTGAAGGGCCACCACCAAGCCCCAAGTAAAGCCACATCCCCTCCCTTTCCTGGAGACGGCGACAAGGCAATCTAAAATGGCGATTGAAACGGTGCCTTCCTTTATTCTCCCTCCGCACGCTTTCCTGCACCCGCGAAAAACCCACCAACCTGGATGGAGCTCTGCCAGCTGACCAATAATCGACTGACAGGTCGCCCTAAGTCCCCATAAAGGCTGGAGCGCCCTTGCTTCAGCGCTACAGCCTGACCCTCAGGTCCTGTAGCCACCGCATTTGACCCATTAAATCTCTTGGCCTTAACAGGTGTTGAGTCTCACTGTGCGCCATCGTCTTTCATTGGTGCCGTGACTTGGATCAGGTTCCTCTCACCCTCAGGCGAGACCCCATTCCGGCGCCAGCGGGACTCACCCCTTAAGGCCTTTGCCCACTTTCTTGAACGCCAGTGCTGCATCCATCACCGGCCCTTGGATTGGTAAGTGCCCTGTAACTGGAAAACCTAAAACCTTGCCCGGGATAACCGGAGGGAACTGACCGTTGATCATCTGGCAGCCCCTTCGGCCCCAGGCAAGGGGGGGACCACACCCCACCTAGGTCTTTAAGGCCATAGTGGACCCCTACTGGTTTTTCCCTCTCCCGCCTAGGTCTTTAAGGCCACAGCAAACCCCGGCTGGTTTTCCCCTCCCTCGCTGTCAGGAATTTCGAGTCTGCTCCCTCCCGCCATCCGGTTTTGGGCATCCTCTTCGTCGAAAAATCCTGGTACCAGGTTGCCCTCAACCTCCT
>NW_007062100.1:17992-18959 GCF_000164805.1 Carlito syrichta
CACCCCTTCCTCCAGTTCCTGTCATCCTGTGCAGTCCTCCTGTTACCCACTCCAAAACAGCCCCAGCCACTCTCGCTCCTCTTCGTGAAGTGGCAGGCGCTGAAGGCATTGTCCAAGTTCATGTACCATTCTCTATCTCGGACCTAACCCAGGTAGAAAAATGCCTTGGGTCCTTTACAACTAACCCAACCACCTATATCAAGGAATTCCAATACCTCCTCCAAGCCTATAGCCTCACCTTTCACGACATCTACATGGTTCTCTCCAATACCCTACTACCCGAAGAGCGCAGAAGAGTGTGGGAACAGGCCAGAACATATGCAGATGAGGTGCATTGAACCTCCCCAGCACACCCCCTCGGGGCAATGGAAGTCCGGGACCAGGACCCTGGCTGGGACTATAACTCCCCCAACGGCCTTGGTGCCAGAGATCAGTTCTCCACCTGTCTCGTTTCTGGGTTAGGGTGGGCAGCACAAAAGGTTGTTAATTTTCAAAAACTCCAGGAAGTGGTCCAAGACAAAAACGAAAACCCTTCCTCCTTCCTTGATCGCCTTACCAAGGCCCTCCAACAATTTACTAATTTGGACCCAGAAAACCCAGACGGCCATCAACTTCTTATGACTTATTTCTTCTCCCAAAGCTACCCTGACATTAAAGCTAAATTCAAAAAGCTAGACCAAGGGCCTCTTACACCCCAAAATGAGATTTTGACTGCCGCCTTCAAGGTATACCACAACTGGGACGAAAAGGCTAAGCGGCAAAAATACTAAATGCTGGCTCAGGCTCTCCGCGGGACAGACACCGGCCCTCGCAGCAGTAGAGGAGGTGTCCAGAACAAACGCGACCCTCCAGGGCTCTGTTTCAAATGCGGCAAGGAGGGACATTGGGCGCGAGTCTGCCCTAACCTTAAACCTCCATCAAAACCGTGCCCCAAATGCAATCTTCCAGGACATTGGGCGGTGGACTG
>NW_007062101.1:0-14846 GCF_000164805.1 Carlito syrichta
CCTCAGCCTCCCAAAGGCGCGGGATTACAGGCTGAGCCACCGAGCCTGGCTACACTTTTCAAAGCTTATCAAACTGTACCTTTTTTTAAAAATTTGAGTCAGGGTCTCATTCTGTTGCCCAGGCTGTAGTGCAGTGGCACAATCACGGCTACTGTAGCCTCAATTTCCCGGGCTCAGGCAATCCTCCCACTTCCTGAGTAGCTGGGACTACAGGCACGTGCCACCACACCCAGCTAATTTTTTGATTTTTGTAGAGACGAGGTCTCACCATGTTGCTCAGCATGGTCTTGAACTCCTGGGTTCAGGCAGTCCTCTCACCTTGGCCTCTCAAAGTGCTGGGATTACAGGCATGAGCCACCGTGCCTGGCAAAACTGTACTTTTAAGACTTGCATATGTTTACTGTATGTAATTATACTTCATTTTTTAAGAAGTAGAAGATGATTACTCTGGTACTTTTGTTCTCTTAAAGCTTTATCAGGGAATTTCGCCTTCATTAGGAAATGCTTTGGCCAGGGCAATTTTTCCCGCTGAGATACATTTTTTTATTCAGTGTGTCTTATCAGTGCTCACACATGGAGAGGTCATGGAAAATGCACAAGTCTGGAGGTGGGCAAACCGGTTTTAACCAGTTACATAGACTTGGCCAGCTCTGTGTAACCTCCAGGGGAACAGACAAGTCCTGGGCAGGGTGCTGCGCGGCCTGGACCTCCGGGCGCACACAGGACCAGTAGCTCATGTCAGTGACGCACATGGCAGCCAGCCAGGTGTAGTGAGGACCACAGACACTGTGCATTTCTTAACCAGGAGAGCCCTTGGCCTGAAGAATTTTAGTCTGTCCCAGAGTGACCTCGCCACAGAGGTACTGACACCCCGTCCACTCCTGGCCTTGTCTGCGCAAAAGCCTTGTCTGTGCAGAAGTGTGAGACCTGGGGAAAGCAGATGGAGTTTTCTCTCCTTAGATGGTCTGAAAAGCTGCCTCGGCCGTCGACTCACAGCCCCTCAGCCCACGCACACGGCTGCAGACTGTTCTTTCCAGCACACAGAGGTGTTCAGCCGCCTCCCACCCCTCTCGGCCCCCTTCAAAGTGCCCCTCAAGCTGTGAGGCTGACTCTGAGCTGGGTGACTCTGGGGCCTGAACCTGCATCCTCCCTGGCAATCCTCGCTTCCACCTATATCGGCCACACTGTTAATTTCTGTAAATTGAGGCTCTAGCATCTACAGAATGGCCAAGTAAACTCTGGTCCACCCAGAACCATCTGAAGATTTACCAGGATTACGAGTATTATTATTACTATTATTGTTACTATTATTATTTTTGTTTGTTTTTTTTGTTTGTTTGTTTTTTGTTTTTTTGAGTTGGAGTCTCACTCTGTCGCCCAGACTGGAGTGCGGTGGCCACTCCTGGCCACCACAGCCTCGACCTGCTGGGCTCCGGCGATCCTTCTGCCTCAGTCTTCCGAGTAACCATAATAACAGGCACGCGCTACCACGCCCGGCTGATTTTTTGATTTATTGTAGAGATGAGGTCTCGCTGCCCAGGCGGGTCTCGAACCCGTGGGCTCAGACAATCCACTCACCTCAGCCTCCCAAAGGCGCGGGATTACAGGCTGAGCCACCGAACCCAGCTTACTATTATTATTATGAGACAATTTTTCTGCCACCCAGGCTGGAGTGCAGTGGCACCGTCACTGCTCACTGCAGCTTCGACTTCCTGGGCTCTGGCGATCCTTCTGCCGTAGCCTCCCGAATACAGGCATGCGCCACCACGCCTGGCTAATTTTTTGATTTTTTTGTAGAAATGAGATCTTGCTATGTTACCCGGTCAAATCCTGGGCTCAAGCAGCCGCCTACCTCAGTCTCCCAAAGTGCTGGGATTACAGGCATGAGTCACTGCACCCAACTATTTATTTTTTTAAAAATATTTTTTCTACCGTCAGATGCTTACATAGTCTTATCCACAAATCAGTGTCAGAATCTTCACCCTGAGGTTCTTGATCTTTCATGCCCCAAACAAATTGTGGTGCAAAGTGCACACATGCCGTCATTCCGAGAATGTGTCCAGAGCCCTGAGGAATTGCCAGCCAGGATCCTGGGAGTCCCTGGGACAGCGAAGAACAGAAATAGACATGGTGGCCGGACTCAGTGGCTCAGCCTGTCATCCCAGCACTTTGGGAGGCTGAGGTGAGAGGACTGCCTGAGCCCATGGGTTCGAGACCCACCCGGGCAACTTGGAGAGACCTCGTCTCTACAATAAATAAAAAATTAGCCGGGCGTGGTAGCACATGCCTGTAGTTCCAGCTACTTGGAAGGCTGAGGCGGAAGGATCGCCAGAGCCCAGCAGGTCGAGGCTGCAGTGGCCGAGAGCATGCCACTGCCCTCCAGCCTGGGTGACAGAGTGAGACTCCAACTCAAAAAAAAAGAAAAAGAAAAAGAAATAGACATGGTGTCTGCTGTCATGGTGCTGACAGTTCACCAGAGAGACCATGACAACTTCTCCGTTTGCACACACAGCTGGGCAGCCATGCCTTGAGAGATACAGAGGGAGAGGGGAGGGAGGCTGGGGACTTTAGCCTCTAGGGTAAGTGCTGCTCCAGCTAAGAACTGAAAGATGGGGGTGCCCTCCCAGGGAAAGAGAGGAGAGGGGGTCCATGCCAAGGCCTGCGCTCGTCCCAGGCTCAGGGGGCTGGTGCTTTCTCCACGTTACCTCGGTGAGGTTTGGTGAGGCCAGATGAGGCTCATGAAGGAGGCTGGGGGCGTTCGGCCACAGGCTGGACTCACAGTTCCTGGGGAGAACACAGCACCACAAAGGCCACACGGGAAGCCCCAGAGTCCTCCCAAGAGCCTTGGCCAAGGTGTCCACAAGCAGCAGCACGCAGGAGAGTGTGTGGACTCCAGCTGTGTCTCAAAGCGGGGCCCTGGCAACTCCCATTGGTTGTGACTGTCACCGCATGTGGGGCTCAGTCTCCAGTGGAGGAAGAGGCTGACTCACGCTCTGGTCGGGCGGTGAGGAAGTCAAGAGCAGTGTGCCCTGTGGCTCTGTCCCCGAGGGAGGCTGTCAGTTCAACTCGGGCTCTCCTTGTTTTGCTCCACGCCCTCCCACTCCTGGGATGCAGCACGGCTGAGGTCGTCTCCACCAGAGATCGCTGTGTTTGCAAAAAGTGATTGACTTGACATCTTTCCAGCTTTGCCTCAGCCTCCCTACCGCCTGCCCCTTGGTCCCCTCTCTTGACCAGGGGAGGGACGGGTGGCAGCAGGGTAAGAACAGTAGCCACGGATGTCCCCCAGGTCCTGAGCTCAGGGAGCTTCAGAACTGCAGGTCCCAGACAGGAAGTAGCAGGGACGATGGGAGTAGGGGCTGTGGAGGCCGCCCCAGCATCTAGGCTCCTGTTGGAGGCTGCCCCAGCATCTAGGCACCAGGTCAGATCCCAGGGAATGTGGTCCGGGAATCCAACCACACATCCAGCGGTGTTGAACTTGGCTCCATCAGCCATCCTCCCACTCTCTGTGACGTTCTGGCCATCAGCTCCTGAATCCACAATCACACAGAACATCCTTTTGAGACAGGCCACGGGAGATGACTTGACACCAGAACTGGGCCTGGCATCATGCCACACTGATTTGCAACCTGGTTCTGAGACAGAGCAGTTTCACTGTGTCCTCTTCTGATAACTTCTTTGTGTCTATATTTCAGTATTTTTTTTTTTTTTTTGAGTTGGAGTCTCACTCTGTTGCCCAGGTTGGAGTGCAGGGGCACACTCCCACTCACCGCAGCCTCAACCAGCTGGGCTCAAGCAATCCTTCCACTTTAGTCTTCCCAGTAGCTGGAATCGCAGGTGTGCACCACCACACCCAGCTAATTTTTTTATTTATTGTAGAGATGAGGTCTTGCCAAGTTGCCCAGGCTGTATCTTGAACCCCTGGGCTCTGGCAGTCCTCTCGCCTCCGCTTCCCAAAGTGTGAAATGAGTAACTCTGTGGTTAATTAGTAACCACGGCTTGAAAACCAAACCAAAAGCACACATCTGGTAATCATTCAACCGTGCACTTTCTGGACACCCTCAGTTCATGGGGAAAGTCATGGTGTGTAGTAGCTTCCTCATTGCAGGTTGACAAGTGTCAAGAAGCAAGTCCTGCACTATGAAATGCATAATTTGTTCGGTCCGTATGTTTTGAGTGTCTATCAAGTGTTGTGGGAACTGGGGACACAGCAGAGAACAAAACAGACCACAGATTTGTCGTTGTGGCTTACATTCAGGTGGGAAGGAAGAGGCAATGAACAGCCATGTAAATGTACAAGGGGGGACCCCCAAAAACCCAGAATTTATTTACAAAAAAAATTGTGTATTTAATCTGACATGTTTAAACTTCAATCACCTTCAAAGTCCTTTCCGTTTGATGCAATACTCTTATCGAGATGCTTTTTCCCCTGTTCAAAACAGTTTTTGAACTCATTCATTTGGATGCCTTTTAGCGCTTCTGCCATTTTTTGTTTCACCTCTTGCACATTGGCAAAACGTTTCCCTTTGAGGATTTTTTTTATCCAGGGAAACAACAAAAAAAAAGTTGCTTAGGGAGAGGTCAGATTAATAGGGAGGAAGGGGTCTGGGGGTCACGCCAGTTTTGGTCAGTAACTGCTGAACACTCAGCGCAGTGTGAACAGGTGTGTTGTCATGGAAGAACCAATTGCCTGTTTGCCACAACTCGGGACGTTTCTTCCACAAATCAGGATGCAATCTTCTCAAAACTTCCAGATAAAAACTTAGGTTGACTGATCTGGAGGAAAAAAATATGAGTGTACTGCAAGGAGCCCACCCTCCAGAAGATAATGCCTTGGCCAGGTGTGGTGGCTCAAGCCTGTAATCCCTGCACTTTGGAAAGCCGAGGTGAGAGGATTGCCTAAGCTCAGGGGTTTGAGACCAGCCTGGGCAACTTGGTTGAGGCCTTGTCTCTACAATAAAGAAAAAAACAAGCCAGGCATGGTAGTGTGCCCCTGTAGTTCCAGCTACTCAGAAGGCTGAAGTGGAAGCATTGCCTGAGTCCAGCAGGTTGAGCCTGTGGTGGCCGTGAGCGTGCCCCTGCACTCCAGCCTGGGAGACAGAGTGAGACTCCGACTCAAAAAAGAAAAGAAAAAAAGGTAATTCCTTTTATGGGGGGGTCTCCCTCATATTATATGTAAAATGGCGAGAAATAGGTTGCAAAATATAAACATAGTGTGTGTCGTGATGTGAATGTGTGTGTGTGTATAAGTGTGTGTGAGTGTGTGTGCATATAAGTGTGTGAGTGTGTGTTGGGTGTATGTGAGTGTGAGTGTGGGTGTCTGAGTGTGTGTGTGAATGTGTGTAGGTGTGTTTGTTAATGTGTGTATGTTTGTGCGTGTGTGTGAGTGTGAGTACATGTGTGTGAGTGTGTATGAATATGTATTTGTGTGTATAAGTGTAAGAGTGAGTGTGTGAGCGTGTGTGGAATGCATATAAGTGTGTGATGGTGTGTGGGTGTGTCTGAGTGTGTGTGAGTGTGGGTATTAGTGAGGGTGTGTGAGTGTGTTAGTGTGTGCGTGTGTGTGTTTGTGCATGTGTGTATGTGTGTGTGAGTGTGTATGAGTATGTGTTTGTGTGTGTGAGTGTGAGAGTGTGTGTGTGAGTGTGTGCCGCTATGCTATGTCAGAGTCTTCCTGGCAAGGGTGACAGTGGAGAAGACACCTAGCTTTGTGGGGAGAGTTCCAGCAGGAGTGTGTTTCCTTGTGCCAAAATCCCAATTTACAAAGTAAGTAGAGACTGTTAGGTTCCTTTCTTTGTAAAAGAATATTGCTGTCTTTTGAATCTGCATTTAAACAACAGTTGAATTTTCAGGAATTAGGAATAGGCATGTCTCATCTTTCCGCTGTATTCTAATGTCATGATGGACAATTCTTTTTTTAAACACCGCAGGTGCCTAGCATCTTGCCTCATACATAATTAGTAAATAGTTGCTTAACGAACGAATGAAAGAGTCAAAATGAGGAATAACCATGTGTTGTCGTTTCTTCAATAGCAACAGGCGATGTGCATATTTGGTTACAAGTTGTGCTTTTTGGGAAAATCTGACACTTCTTAAGGGTGTGTTGAGGAGTGAATTTACTAAGTCAGTTTCCCTCTCGTACCTCCACTCTTCCTACCTCCCAGGTAGATTTGGGGGGAGGGGTGTGTGTAGTAGCACGTCATGAAGAGCTTCTGTGTTAGGATGACCACGTTTGACACTGATGCTTCAAAACACTGCCAGGTCTTCTCAGTTTTGTTTATGTGCCTATATAATTAAAACAATAGAAAGTAACTTTAATGAGGGTCCCAAGGTAAAATGCTTATTTGACGCTTAGAAGGACTTACTGCAGTTGGCATGAGTGAATCTGTATAATTCTCCACCCCGTACCAATTCCCTTTCATTTAATTCATGGCCCGATAATGCGCTATAGCAATTCGTGGATATAATATTACATGTGAAGATCTGGAGAGATTTTGAAGTAGGTATTTCTGTACAGCTTAGAACAAAGACTTTCCTACATAATTAGCTTAATTTTGTCATATGGAGTAACTTGGGACTCAGGAAGGAAACATAAGGCGTTTCTGTGTATTTCAAAGGCAGAAGAAATTTGTATCCAAATTAGTTCATCATAGATGAACACAGAAGCTAAGAAAAGAGCTGACTTGAGTGATGACTGAGTTAATCTTACAGACGATATTTTCTAATAAAGTTGTGTGTACACAGCAAGGTGCTGGAATCCCCTGATCAGGGAGCACATATTTTACTATATGTACTGCGTGTTTGTAAAAGGCATCACTGGTGTTCGGCCAGCCTTTGTGACTGAGTCACTTGAGAAGCAACTGACAATTGAATGCTTGGTGACCTATCCTGGAGTCCCAGCCACTCCCGATTAATGGGACTGTGGCTTGGGTGGCCATGCCTCCGCCAGTTTCTACATGTTTTTCTTCCATGTCCGTCTCTTCCTCTTTATGTGAAGGTTTATGTTCTATCCAGAAGTATCACCTAAATGCACTCATGGATAAATTTATGACCAATGTCAGAAATGTTGCTTAGTGCACTCTCAACGTCCTCTAAGAAAGGCCCAGAGCTGGGCTCGGTGGCTCAGCCTATAATCCTGCACCTTTGGGAGGCTGAGGTGAGTGGATTGCCTGAGCCCGCGGGTTCGAGACCCGCCTGGGCAACTTGGCGAGATCTCATCTCTACAATTAAATCAAAAAATTAGCTGGGCTTGGTAGCGCGCACCTGTAGTTCTGGCTACTCGGAAGGCTGAGGCGGAAGGATTACTGGAGCCCAGCAGGTCGAGGCTGTGGTGGCCGGGAGCAGCCACTGCACTCCAGTCTGGATGACAGAGTGAGACTCCAACTCAAAAAAAAAGAAAAAGAAAGGCCCAGAAAACTCACATGAAAGTCACACACAGAAATGTACAGAGAAATGGGAAAGACTGGTCAGCACGTCAGTTAACAAGTACCTACTGAGCTCACAGAGGGCAGGACACTGTGTTAGACTAAGGCCAGAGGGAACTTGGAGACTTGTTTAACCCTAGCTCTCTCAAATAATTGTATGAACTCTTCATAAGAGAGCAGAACACTAAGAGAAAACAGAGTCGTGTACACATATTTATAGTGTTAAAAATTTTTAATGGGGAGGTCATTAGGCTGGGATGGCTCTCACCCTTTAAGTTTCTATGTGAGCAAACCCGAGCCCAACATAAACAGTAAAACTAAGCTAGAAAGACTTAACCAATCAGCAGTCAGCTAACCTCTAGGTAGGGTCTTTCCACCCCAACCAGTCAAACACATTCTTGGTGTCTTCCTTCCACATCAGCCTACAAAAGTTATCAGCCTGTGCTGCTTGGGGTTCTTGGAACCTCCTTTGGTTCAGACTGCTACCTGATTCATGAATCATCCTGTTCTCAGAGAAACTCCGTTAAATGCACTTTGTCTAAAGATTTTAATGATTACTTTTTCTATCGGAGTGAAACAAAACATGCCCAGTGTCTTAAAAGTACACAAAATAAATATGTACATTGTAAAAAGCAATTATAATTGTCCACACCCTTCCAGAAACTTTGGGTCCTCCCTGCCTCCTCACAACCCTAATCTTCTCCTTGAACACAATATATTTTCCCATGCCTTTGCATTTTAAATGTACTGAAGATTATTTTTGCATGATTTGCTTGTATCACTTTCAGTTCTAAAAGGGTCTTGATGTAAATTGATATAAATACACGAATTTGTGGAGCTGTAAATATATGAATGGCTGCCTGTCTTTTCTAGTCTCATCTCCCCTCTGTCTTATTTTCTTTGTCTATTTTTAATTCTCTCTTTTTTCTGTTGGATTGTATGTATCTATATATGCCATCTAAAATTCTTTCTGGATCAAAGTATGATTTAAATAAAACAATAAGCATATTTATAAGGGTATGCTGACAACTAGCATTAGTATTTCCAAAAACTTAAAGTAAAAATGGATTCCTATATGCCTAACAGGAAGTAATGCACTTTAAACAACTTCTCCCCATAAAATGTGGTGGCCTCCAGGGAGTGGACCACAGATGTGGCGTCCAACCCAGAAAAGAAGGCAATGAACAAAAGTCTTCCTTAGTCTAGGGAGAGCCTTAGAAAGGTTTATTCTTGGGTCTGCATGAGTTTATTTAAGCGTGATCCTTACTCGGGCAATTCTGTCCTGCAGACTTTTCTCTGCCCCTCTTTTCATCGACCTGCCTTTTCCGTTTTCCCATTCCCCTAGCTTATCTGATACACTGTAAAGAGCTCTCTGGTGTTGAGGGAGTGCCCTAAACCCCCCCCCGCCCCGGAACCTTGGCATACATGGATGATTGCTCCTTCTGAGCTCTTATCCAGAAAGACCAATGTCTAGGAGTTGGAACCAGACAACATCCAGCATAAAGACACCTGGGTGTCTTCAGTTCTTGAATTTGGGAGGCAGTGGGCAGTAGGGTCGAGTTGCCCTGTGTCACCAGCCTCCAGGGAGTGCCCTTCTGAAGGATAGGCCAGAAACCTCTGGGAGGCAGCGGGCCAGGGAGGACCAAGAAAGAGGCTGCCCTTAGACTATCACCCCTGCGGGTCAGAAGTCCCCCTGGCTCTGCTCCCCAGCCCCACACAATCTGGAAGAAGTCTTTTCTTTGTCACTCACTGCTGTGACCCTGGGGCCATCTGGAAGCCAGAAGACATACATGAAAAATGCTGCGTTTATACTTTGAGTGGATGCTGGAGGGGGAGGTCTTTGTAGATAACCAGATTGCCTAGAGCAACATGCATGTGGGAAGAGTCCTGTCTCCCTAAATTGGGTAAGGGGGTGTGGCTTTCCCTGTGGAAGCCAGGGGAACCTGGCTTGAGTTCCTTGCACTCACAGACGGTGGGTCAACGTGCAGGACATTCATGTTTGAATAACCAAGTTTTTTTTCGGTAAAGTAACAATTGATGTCAAGTACATTTTTGTTTTTTGAGTTGGAGTCTTGCTCTGTCGCCCAGGCTGGAGTGCAGTAGAACCTCAAGGTCACCACAGCCTCAACCTGCTGGGCTCAGGCGATCCTTCTACCTCAGCCTCCCAAGGAGCTGGAACCACAGGTGCATGCCACCATGCCTGGCTGATTTTTTGATTTACTGCAGAGATGAGGTCTTGTTGTGTTGCCCAGACTGGTATCAAACCCTTGGACTCAGGCAACCCTCTTGCCTCGGTCTCCCTAAGTGCTGGGACTACAGACGTGAGCCACTGTGCCTGGCCATTAAAGTCCTTTTTCCCCCCAAAAGAAGAATATATGAACTGCAGAAGCGTCAGTCTCACATCCATGTTCATGTCATCTTAAAGAAGTCTATGGTTGCCCCCAGAAAAATGAATACTGAGGTTATCGAAAAGTTCTCTAATATGTTGGCATCTTTAAAAGTGTTGAAAGAAAGAATAAAGTATTAATTAGAGCAACTTAAAAAAAAAAATCCTGTACTTACTCCTGTTCTATTATTAAAGAGTCAGCAAGCCATTGGAATCTTTTCCTTTGGCTTCAAAGCTTTTGCTGTTGCCAAAAATAACACATGCTCTGAAGGAGGCTGGGCTGTAAAAAACTGCAGGGCTTTGCAAAAGAGATATTTAACAGGCATCCAAATCCCAGTCCCCTGACAGGCATGGTGGTGCATGCCTATCATCCCAGTGCTTTGGGAGGCTCATACGGGTGGATCTGTTGAGGCCTGGCCTCCAAGGTATAGTGAGCTATGATCGCACTAGTGCACTCTAGCCTGGGCCACAGAGCAAGACCATGTCTTAAAATAAATAAATAAATAAATAAATAGATAGCAAATAATATTTTTTCTTCTGAGTTGGAGTCTTACTCTATTGCCTAGGCTAGAGTGTAGTGGCATACTCACAGCCACTGCAGCCTTGACCTGCTGGGCTCAGGCGATCCTTCTGTCTCAGCCAACCAAGTAGCTGGGACTACAGGTGTGCAGCACCCTATCCAGCTGATTTTTTAAAAAATTTTATCATGGGCCGGGTGCGGTGGCTCATGCCTGTAATCTCAGCACTTTGGGAGGTGGAGGCGAGAGGATTGCCTGAGCCCAGGGGTTCAAGATCAGCCTGGGCAACATGGCAAGACCTCATCGCCACAATAAAATTTTATTTTTAAATTTTTACTTTGAGTCAGAGTCTCACTCTGTTGCCCAGGCTGGAGTATAGTGGCACGCTCACAACCACTATAGCCTTGACCTGCTTGGGTTCAGGTGATCCTTTCACCTCAGCCTTCCAAGTAGCTGGAACTACAGCCGCATCAAGCGATGTACTATATGTTGTTGGCAAGGAAATTGGCCTCTTCTTTTTTCTTTTAGAGCTCATGATGGCTCTATGTGGCAGCCAGAAGACAAGGAGATCTGTCCCTCTGTGGACATGAGCCTTCCATCACACCTCACTTCCCTTTGCAGGGAAAAGATACAAGTGAGTAGGAAGAATGAGAAAGCAAAGTGAGGACTCATGACAGCAGGCAACACTTTTGGAGGACTGCCACAGGGCCACTCTCCAGAGTGCCCCAGGACTTTCATGAGAGATAGTTGCGACAGCCAGCCCCGTGATGTTCATAGGTGACCTCGTGGCATGTTCCCAACAACCTGGGAAGTGGATATCAACACCCACATTCACAGTTGGGGAGCCAAGACCCGCATTATGTCCTGCCTATTTTAAAACCTACCAAAAGCCAGGAGTGGTGGCATTCGCCTGTAATCCCAACACTTTGGGAGACAGAGGCGAGAGGATTGCTTGAGGCCAGGAGTTCGAGACCAGCCTGGGCAACAGAGTGAGACCCCATCTCCACAAAATAAATAAATAACTAGCTTGGTGTGGCAGCACCTGCCTGTCATCCTACCTACTTGAGAGGTCGAGGTGGGAGGATTGACTGAGCCCAGGAGTTCGAGGCTGCTATGATCTTGCCACTGTATCCCAGCCTCATCTCCTTAAAAAAAAAAAGTCCTAAAAAATATAGCCTTGTTCCTTTGTTGGATGAGGAAACTTAAGGTCACACAGTCGGCGACTGTCACATTGGACCTAAAATCCAGCCAGAAAATCTGGACTTGGTCTCTGCGGCTTCATCAGGGAGGTCACAGTGCCTCCACTCCCTGTGAGCGTCAAGCACCTGTCTTTCCGTGGCTTTATTTTTCTCTGTGGCACTGGCGTCTCCCTTACCCTTGTTTGTGTGCTGTCCTGCCCTGGAAGGTAAGCTCCCCGAGTGCAGGGACCCTGGGCTGGCTGCTCCCAGCACTGGTAGCACTGGAAGCTCTTGGCACCTATGAGACAGACACCAGCAAGCATGTGTGGAATGGGTGAATTTCCAAAGTAGGTAAGTCCAACCACCTGAGTAGTAAGGGGTAGTGAGTATGCATAGCCTCATACATAAGTCATTTTAGAATGGGGCCTCACTCTGTCACCCAGGCTGGAGTACAGCGGCACAATCATAGCTCACTGCAGCCTCCGACTTTTGGGCTCAAGCAATCCTCCTACCTTAGCCTCCCAAGTAGCTGGGACTCAGCTGCACACCACCATGCCTGGCTGATTTTTTTCTTTTCTTTTCTTTTCTTTTTTTGAGTGACAAGGTGTTGCTATGTCGACCAGGCTAGTCTTGCACTCCTGGCCTCAAGCTATCTTCTTACCTTGGTCTCTGTTAGATCTCAGTGGGACCACCAAAAAATGTTAGGTCACACTCCCAGCGGGACCTCTAGAATGTGAGATGGAAGTTCAGGCCTGCCAGGGGTGTGGATGTCTGGTGTGTGATCCAGTGCTGCATGAAAGATGCAAAGAATTGCACAGAAGCTAGATAAGAAAATATAGTTTATTTAAAAGCTAGACCGGGCTCAGTGGCTCAGCCTGTAATTCCAGCACTTTGGGAGGCTGAAGCTAGTGGATTATCTGAGCCCACAGGTTCAAGACCAACCCAGGCAACTTGACTAGACCTCTCTCTCTACAATAAATAAATAAATAAACATAGCCGGGTGTGGTGCCACCCACCTGTAGTTCTGGCTACTTGGAAGGCTGAAGTGGAAGGATCGCTGGAGCCCAACAGGTTGACGCTGGGGTGGCCATGAGCGTGCCACTATACACCGGCCTGGGCGATGGAGTGAGATTCCAACTCAAACAAAACAAACCAAAAAAGCTAAAAGAGAGAGAGGAGATTAATCTCCCCAAGATAGGGAAGGGGGGCCCAAAGTCAGGAAACAGGGAAGCATCGCCTGGCCACAGCTCAAAGAGCATGTGACCACAAATAGCTTAGCAAGGTAATGGCAGTGGCGGCTGGTTGCTCGTGGTTGAGTCCTTCTAATCCTTCCCTTTGATGAGGGAAGGTCATTAAAGTGATTGAGTGGTGGTCTGCTCACGTCATCGCGAAGGGGCAGGTAAGTGCAGGCACTGGTGTCAGGTGATGGATAGCAGGCAGATGGGTGGTGTCACGTGATTGCTACCCTGGTAGTGGGCTAGATGGGAGGAGACAAGGGGATGGGGTTTTTCTTGCAAGGGTCCTGTCCGACATTTCCAGTCCACAAACTCCTTAGCGAAAAAGGTGGTCTTGTTATCATTTCTATGGCTTCAGCCAGCTAGGGGGTGATCTTTGACCTTCTGTTCTCAACAAGGACCTGAAAATTTCTTAGAGATGATTATGCTACACCATGAATTGAAAGGTTGGGCTGTCCTTGTCTTGCATCTGATGAGATTTGCTGAGGGAGGTGGGGTGGCATAGGCAGTGTCCAGCAGTAAGATGTCTGAACACTTCCTAAAACCTGCCTATTGGAAATTGACCTATTTCTAACCTGTGCTAGATTCAAAGCGTGTCAGTCTAAGCAAAAATGGCTCTGCTGAGGCAAAATGTGAACCAAGTTTATTCTAAGTTTCTCAGGGCCCCTCCTTTGGGTCTCCCAAAGTGCTGGTATTACAGATACGAGCCACTGTGCCCTGCCTGAAATTTATGTATTATCTCAACAGGGACTTTGCCATAGGATGTTAACACAGAGGAGCAAATCCCATGGAGAAAGTGTCCCGAGAGGGTGTTTGTAGAGTCCTGTGTAGTGGAATCTGCAGAACTCCAGATCACCCTCTCCGAGCCCCACCCACGAGCCATGATAGAATTGAGAGGACATAACATAGATTTAACAGACCCAATGAGCAGCCGCTTTAACATTGCCTAAATCTCATGTTTTTCTAGCAGTTCACTTAACTTTCCCTGTAATCACTAGCTAAGGACAGAACCGGTTTCTCAGAGGTAGCTATTGATAGTTACTTTATCATCCCCTTCCCAGCTTGTTACTAATTAGCTTTTCTATTCCAAGAATTTGCCTCCACCCATGAGAACCAAGTTAACCTAATCAGCCCTTTGTGACCTTCATGACACAGACAGACTCCACCATCATGGCAGCATGTCGTACGACTAACCCACTCATCTGCCTGCTGTCACCTGAAGTCAGTACCTGCATTTACCTGCCCCTTCCTGATGACGTGAGCAGACCACCACCCAATCACTTTAATGACCTTCCCCCATCAAAGGGAAGGAAGAAAAGGACTCAACCAGAGGCAGCCATTGACCATTGCCTTACTAGACTCTGGTGTAGCCGTGTGTTCTTTAAGCTAGGGCCAGGCCATGTTTCCTGCTTTGGCCCCCTCCCCTACCTTGGGGAGGTGAATCTCCTCTTTGTTTCTCTACTTTACTTTCTAAATAAACTGTATTTTCTAATCCAACTTCTGTGCAATTGTTTGCAGCTTTCTCGGGGCACCAGATCACACCCACACCCCCAGAGGGCCAGACCTCACATTCTGGAGGCCCGGTGGGGAGTGTGAACTAACAGGTATCAATGCAACAAGCTAGGTCTGCAGACACGCATGGGAACTGCTTTACTATGAGGAGCACACCGTTTAAATGATGTTTACAAATTCTTGCCAAAAAAACCCAAAAAACTCCCAATCGAATCCCAATATGATAATTAGGGCCAAGGGGTTAGTGGGGATCTCCTTGAAATTCCCTTAGCTCAAATCAGGTGTTAAGGGCTGGGGTGTGTCTGTGTGTCCTCCTGGCCTGAGGGTGGGAAGACACTGACTAGGCGCCCTGTGTTTGCTTCTTTCTGGCTCCTCTCCCCCTTCCCCGCTGTCCCCATAGTGTGCCCATGCCACACCTCTTCTTCTTGGGTCTTGGGAACCCAGGAGGATTCCCAAGTGCACGCCAAGCGACTCCGCCTCCTCATGAATATGCAACAGCAAGGAGCGGGGAGAAGGAGGAGGGAAACGCTGCGAGAAGTGCAAGCTGAGTCGGCCGGCCCGGCTGGGCCCGGCCCTCCAGCCTCCAGCCTCCAGCC
>NW_007062101.1:14880-15635 GCF_000164805.1 Carlito syrichta
GCCCGGTTGCCAGGCGACGGGGGAGGCGGGGCGGGAAGGGGAGCGGGGAGGCGCGAAGGGACTCGGCATCCCAGCCCCGCTGGGCTCCGGGCTTAGCTCGCAGCCGGGTGGCAGCCGCTTGTCCCGTGCGCAGGAACCAGGCGCCTGGGCTCTCGCCTGCTTAACTCCATAATGCCCTGCTTTGGAATATATTTGAATTGTGGTCTGATGGGAGATACGAAAACGTTAGTCTGAACTCCCGTACTCCCAGTTTCCTATGAAAATAAAAAGAGGAGGGGGGATTCTGTCTCCTCGTTTTCAAGGTAGCATCTACTGACGGAGATTCCTGAATTATCACCATTGTTTTCCAAAGAGCACAGAAAGATTTGGGTTCATGAAAACAAATCGGTAGTCAGCCTCTCAAGCATATTAACCAAAAATTTCTCAAAAGAAAACCACATACAGTAGGTGGCAGGCACAGTATTAAAAATTCAGACAGGCTGGGCGAAGTGGCTCAGCCTATAATCCCCGCACTTTGGGAGGCCCAGGTGAGAGGATTGCCTGAGTCCCGGGGGTTCGAGAGCAGCCTGGGCAACTTGGTGAGACCTCATCTCTACAATATATCAAAAAATTAGCTGGTCGTGGTAGCACACACCTGTAGTTTTGGCTGCCTGGGAGGCTGAGGTGGAAGGATCGCCTAAGCTCAGCAGGTCGAGGCTGCGGTGGCCATGAGCATGCCACTGCGCTCCAGCCTGGGCGACAAGATTGAGACTCCA
>NW_007062101.1:15783-23210 GCF_000164805.1 Carlito syrichta
CAAAAAAAAAAAAAAAAAAAAAATTCAGACCATTCAACAGCGACACTTGAAAGGTTTTAGAAGGGCACGGCCTTCCCAAAGCATGGGACGGAATCCACTTTATTTTATTTCAATAGGTATTTTCTTTTTTATTTATTTTATTTGAGATGTGGGGTACAAGTGAAGAAAGTTGCATGCAATTGAAGTTTGGGCTTCTAGTGGGTCTTCTCTTTCTGATCGTGGACCAGGTTCCCAGTGTATTGCCATGTGTCCCCTCCCTCCCTCCCACTCAGCACTCAGTGTCTGCCAAATCTACCCTTGTGCTCCTGTGACCAGTGTTCAGGGCTCACTTATGAGTGAGAACATACAGTATTCAGTTCTTTGTTTCTGTGATAGTTTACGTAATATAATGGTCTCCAGCTGCAATCTTGCTGCTGCAAAGGCCTTGATTTTGTCCTTCTTTATGGCTGCATCATATTCCATCATGTATATGTACCACATTTTCTTTATCCAGTCCATTTTCAATGATCATCTGAGCTGGCTCCCTATGTTTGCTATTGTGAATAGTGCTGCAGTGAACATGCGCGTTCAGATATCTTTTTGGTAGAGTGATTTATGCTCCTCTGGGTATATTCCTAGGAGAGGGATTGCTGTGTTATATGGAAGCTCAATTGTTAGTTCTTTGAGGAATCTCCACACTGCTTTCCACAAAGACTGAACTAGCTTACATTCTCACCAACAGTGTAGAAGCGACCCCTTTCTCCACACCTGTGCCAGCCTGTTGTTTTTTGACTTATTAATATTGGCCATCCTTACTAGAGTTAGGTGATATCGTGTTGTAGTTTTGATTTGCATTTCTCAGACGATTAGTGAGGCTGATCATTTCTTCATGTGTCTGTTGGCTGTTTGTATGTCTTTCTTTGAGAAGTGTCTGTTCAAGTCCTTTGTCCACTTTCTAATGGGGTTGTTTTGTTTTCTTTCACTTCGTTTGAGTTCCTTGCAGATCCTGGGTGTTAGGTCTTTGTCAGATGCATAATTTGCAGATGTTTTCTCCCATTCTGTGGGTTGTCTCTTTATTGATGATTTATTTCGCTGTGCAAAAGCTTATCAGTTTGAGGTCTCACCTGTCAATCTAGCTTTTGCTGCATTTGCTTTTGAGGACTTGGCTACTCCAATGCCCAGGAGGGTGTTCCCTAAGTTTTCTTCTAAGATTCTAATAATTTGAGGTTTCCTATTTAATTCTTTGATCCACTTAGAGTTGATTTTTGTATATGCTGATAGGTAGGGGGTCCAGTTTTAGTCTTCTGCATGTGGTCAGCCAGTTTTCCCAGCACCGTTTGCTAAATACGGTTTCTTTGCCCCAGTGTTTGCTTTTGATGGTCTTGTCGAAGATGAGCCAGTTGAGGGACTGTGGTTTTATTTCCGGATTCTCTGTCCTGCTCTCAATGGGTATTTTCTTACATGTAGCTGTGCCAGATAACTTGGACTTATTATCTCCGTGACTATTTATTTAAGCCATATACTAGAGGGAAATAACGGCAAGGAGTGCAGTGGTCTTTCCTAAAGCAGTTTTGGGCAATTACAGTGGTCCTCCCATTCAAAAACTATCTGGAGGCCTGGCTCGGTGTCTCAGCCTGTCATCCCAGCAATTTGGGAGGCTGAGGCAAGCGGATTGCTTGAACCCGCGGGCTTGAGACCATCCCGGGCAACTTGGCGAGACCTTGTCTCTACAATAAATCAAAAATTAGCTGGGCGTGGTAGCGCGCGCCTGTAGTTCTGCCTACTTGGAAGACTGAGGTGGAAGGATCGCCAGAGCCCAGCAGGTCAATGCTGGGGTGACTGTGAGCGTGCCCCTGCCCTCCAGCCTGGGCAAAAGAGTAAGACTCCAACTCAAAACAAAACGAAACAGAAAACAAAAAAACTATCTGCGGTATTCATTTATTCATATGTTCATTCATTCAACATTTACTGAGGCTCTGCTATGGGCTGTGTACAGTGCTGGACTTGGGAGGAGAGGAATGGCAGTGAGAGGGACACACGAAATTGAATTCGAAAGACTCACAGCCTAGGGTGTGGGAAACGTTAGGAAGCAGTTAGAATCCACTGAGATTCAGTCTCATCTAGCTACTGGCCCAGAGATGTGGGCGGGGGGCACTGATGGGGGGGTGATGGGGCACTGACAAGGGCCACTGATAGTGACTGAGCTTTGTACCTGTTGCCTTTGCCCTTTCAAGGCAGACACTATTGCATCATTTAAAATACGAGGAGGCGGCTGGGCTTGGGGGCTCAGCCTGTAATCCCAGCACTTTGGGAGGCTAAGGCGAGAGGATTGCCTGAGCCTGTGGGTTCGAGACCCGCCCGGGCAACTTGGCGAGACCTCCTCTCTACAATAAATCAAAAATTAGCTGGGCATGGTAGCGTGCGCCTGTCGTTCCGGCTACTTGGAAGGCTGAGGCAGAAGGATCGCTGGAGCCCAGCAGGTCGTGGCTGCGGTGGCCGGGAGTGGCCACTGCACTCCAGTCTGGGCGACAGAGTGAGACTCCAACTCAAAAACAAAAAAAAAAAAAAGAAAAGAAAAGAAAAGAAAAAAGGTAACAAGGATGTGGAGAATAGGAATCCCTGTCATACAGCTGGTGTGCCTGTAAATTAGTACAGCCATCATGAAAAACACTATGGCCGTGCTCGGTGGCTCAGCCCATAATCCCGGGCCTTGGGAGGCTGAGGTGAGTGGATTGCCTGAGCCCGAGGGTTCGAGACCCATCTGGGCAACTTGGCGAGACCTTATTTCTACAATAAATCAAAAAATCAGCCGGGCGTGGTAGCGCATGCCTGTAGTTCTGGCTACTCGGAAGGCTGAGGCGGAAGGATCGCCAGAGCCCAGCATGTCGAGGCTGCTGCTCTCCAGTCTGGGCGACAGAGCGAGACTCCAACTCAAAAATCAAAACAAAAAAAAAACACGAGGAGGCGACACTCAGAGAAGGAGGATGATTTGCCTCCTGCCTCACAGCCAATCTGGGTCTAAATCCAGATGTCCGGGGTCTCTCTCTTCTCTTTCTTTTTTTTTATTTCTCTCTTTCTCTTTCTTTCACGTTCTCTCTCATTTTCCGTCTCTATCATTTTTCTGTCTTCTTTTTCTTTTTCTCTCCTCTCTCTTCCGTCTCCCTCCTTCCTTCTTTTCAGCTTCCTTTCTTTCATTCCATCTTCCTTTCCTCCCTTCCTTCCTCCCTCTCTCCTTTGCTTCCTTCCTTTACCAGATCTTGCTCTGGTGACCCTGCTGGAGTGCAGTGGCACGATATTATCTTCACCCCTTGGTCTCAAACAATCCTCCTGCCTCAGGCTCCTGAGTTGTTGGGACTATAGGCACATGTCACTACACTTAGATAATTTTCAAAAAAAATTTGTAGAGATGGGGATCTTGCTATCTTGCCCAGGCTGGTCTTGAACTCCTGGCCTCAAGCAACCCCCCTGCCTCAGCCTCCCAAAGCGGGAGGAGTTACAGGTGTGAGCCACCAAGCCCGGCCAGTCACATATTTCTAAAGTCAGATATCATTTGCTGTTCTGAAAAATATATGTTTTCCCTACTGGCATGTGGCTGTTGTCAATTATTTTTTTTTCCCAGGGGTTCCTGAGAATTTAATGAGAAAATTAAAAATTGGTTATTCAAATCACAATTTAACAACATTTAGAGGTACTTGTTAGTTGTTTAGGGCCTCAGAATAAACCTTCACATTCTTCTGGCCACCTTTCTCAGGCAGGCTGCAATACTGTGCTAAATGCTTCTTGTTAGAAATAAGCTTGGATCGTGCCCTCTGGGTAGAAGGCTGCCCTCTTATCTTCATGGCTATAACACTTGTAAAACCTATGCTCAGCCGGGCTCAGTGGCTCAGCCTGTAATCCCTTGCCTTTGGGAGGCTGAGGTGAGTGAATTGCCTGAGCCCACGGGTTCGAGACCCGCCTGGGCAATTTGGCAAGACCTCATCTCTACAATAAACAATAAAAAAAATTCAGCCAGGCATGGTAGCGCACGCCTGTAGTTCCAGCTACTCAGAAGGCTGAGGTGGAAGAATCGCCGGAGCCCAGCAGGTCGAGGCTGCAGTGGCCGGGAGTGGCCACTGCACTCTAGTCTGGGTGACAGAGTGAGACTTCAACTCAAAAAAAAAACAAAAAGCAAAAAAAACCTATGCTTCACTGTCCATACTATTTTATGAATCACTAAAGCATTAGATTTGTTTAAAGCCAAATACACTACTTAGCTGTCCTTTAAGTTTTTATTAACTTTTTTGGTTTTTAGTCAGAATTGTTAACTCTCAGTTTCAGTGACTTTAGAAAGGTGATAGTGGAAATTGCTATCTGGAAAATTGTTCTAGAAAGTTCAGGCATGGACCTGGCTTGACCTGCATGGAGATTTGGTTATATATACCCCATTACAACCCCAAAGCCCTCTTTTTGTCTTCAACAAAATAAAAAAAGTTCTTTCACTGTTCAAATTCTATTTTTTTTTCAAATAAAATGTTCAAATTCTTTTTTTTTTTTTTTTTTTCAAATAAATTGTAGAATTCCTGAAGGCAAGATCCAGGTCTTTGTGTTTTTAGAATCCTCTTCTTAATACCAAGTACAACACTCTTTATAAATAGTAACAGGCAGAAAAAACAAAACTAAACTTTACCAGGCCAATGAAATCCAGAGTAGAAATAGTCATTCAACCTGTACTATTCAGAGTCACAGAAGTTTTATTTGTTTGCTGATTGTTTTTCATGAAACTACACTATTTTATACTATACTATAAAATGCTAAGTAGCACCTATTTTATAGGTAGAAAAACTGAGCAGTGCTATACCTAGCATATGTACATGACATATCAAATATCTTCCAATGCATTGTCTTAGTTGAACCTCACAATCCTCATTCAATCATTTTTTTCTTTTTTAAGTCAGAGTCTCACTTTTGCCCAGGCTGGAGTGCAGTGGCGTGATCATAGCTCACTGTAGCCTCCAACTCCTGGGCAATCCTCCTGCCTAGGCCTCGGTCTCCCAAAGTACTGGGATTATAGGCGTGAGCCACCCCACCCAGCCTTAATGACCTCTTTGAAGGCCCTGTCTCCAAATGCAGTCCTATTCTGAGATCCTGGGGGTTCAGACTTCACCATATCGATCTTGAGCTTGTCACAGAGAATAAGGAAGATGACACTGGTCTATGGCTTTGAAGATGAGACCTGCTACCTTTTTCAGTAGCTCTGTTATTCCCTTTAGAATTCTCTCCAACACAAACAAATGCTTGAGCAAACGGTGGCCATTTTCACATCGGTATATCCTATTGGATGTTTTTAAGGACCCAGAACTGAATCCTACAGTTAGCTTGCTTTAAACTTTATTTTTGTCCTTACCTCTGCAGGGCCGGCTTCAAATCTTGTCAAGTGTTGGCAAAGGAGGATGAAGCTGAGGATGGCCCCATATCCAGCTAGGTCTGATGGTCTTTCTGCCTGTTTTGAGCTGTGGTGTGATCTGAGTCACAGTCACTGCCGTGCAATATGACAGTCTGGTAAAAATGAAGTCACTCCCCGTATGAACAGTGAAGCATGGGTTTTACAAGTGCTATAGCCATGAACATAAGAGGGCAGCCTTCTACCCAGAGGGCACGATCCAAGCTTATTTCTCACAAGAAGCATTTAGCACAGTATTGCAGCCTGCCTGAGAAAGGTGGCCAGAAGAATGTGAAGGTTTTCTCTGAGGCCCTGAACAACTAACAAAGCTCTATAGTTGGGATGTGTTGCAAAGACTCCAAGTATCAAAATATGTGGTCGGACAATAACAAGGTCTAGAAAAGCCTGCAAGTCTTGTGACCACTGTCTTGCCTTTGGCTGGACTACACACAACCTGCTCTGTAAAGGCAGGAATCAATGCTGTGTCTCAAGAAGGCCAAAGAAAGTTCCAGAGTCTTCTGCAATAAAAGTCAGTGGTTGCTGGGCTCGGTGGCTCAGCCTGTAATCCCAGCACTTTGGGAGGCCGAGGCGAGTGAATTGCCTGAGCCCACGGGTTCGAGACCCACCCGGGCAACTTGGAGAGACCTCGTCTCTACAATAAATCAAAAATTAGCCGGACATGGTAGTGCACACCTATAGTTCCGGCTCCTTGGAAGGCTGAGGCAGAAGGATCGCCGGAGCCCAGCAGGTTGAGGCTGCGGTGTCCAGGAGCATGCCACTGCCCTCCAGCCTGGGTGACAGAGTGAGAATCCAACTCAGAAAAAAAATGTCTGAATGCCTCCTAAAATACACTACAACTCCATGATTCGAGGTGGTGAAGGGCAGGTTTTTGTGGGACTGTCATAGAAACAGATTCCTAGGACAATGCACAGGGCTTCGATCCAACTTATTAAAACTTTTAGCAAATGACAAACTATTCAATGAAAAAAAGTAGACATCCACTCTCAATCTTTCTGAAAGCAGAGTATGAAGAAATGAAGTCAAGAAGACAAACACAAGCGCCTTGAGAGTCCAGTGATCGGTGACCACTGACTTTTTTTTTTTTTTTTTTTTTTTAGTTGGAGTCTCTGTCACCCAGATTGGAGTGCAGTGACCCTCTTTCTGTAAGTTGGATCGAAGCCGCATGCATTGTCCCAGGAATCTGTTTCCATGACAGTCCCACAAAAATCTGCCCTTTACCACCTCGAATCGTGGGGTTGTAGCGTGTGTCTTTGTTGAATCTCCCCACGTCGTGCCCCTCTGAGAACCACCCTCTTGATTTCTAAGCATGGGACCCCAGCCTAGACTGTATTCTGAAATATCCCCGCTGAAGAATGTGGGTCTGACGTGACTGGTGGAGCTTTCGGAATGTTAGAAGCTTTCGAAATGTACTGCTTGGACATAATCCAGCAGCTGCCTTGATAGGTGGTTTCAGAAACAGGTTCTTGTGTGGAATAGCTATTGTTATCCCAGACAAGAAAGAACGCCTATTTCTCAGAGCAAGTCAGCCTTAATTACGCACCTGATGTTTGAAAAGTCAGCTTTGAGAGGCATTGTGAGTCCCTGAAGGCGTATTTCTCCTTTTTACCTTGAACCAGACGTCTGTCTAGCGGGTCAGTGGTGCCAATCACCTGGCAGGACGCAGGAGGTGGGCGGGTCCGGCCCACTGCGGGCCTCTCTAGCACCTTTTGATTAAATGCTCACCTCAAACGCACTCTGCTCAAGTTCAGGAACAGAAGAGCCACACATCAGCATAGAGTGTCAAAAAGAGAGGGCCCCTGGATGTCAATGACTTCCTGAGGGTTGGACACAGTGGGTACCCTTCATCTCTTGGTTTCTTTTTTTTTGAGTTGGCGTCTCACTCTGTCGCCCAGATTGGAGTGCAGTGGCTGCTCCCGGCCACCATAGCCTCGACCTGCTGGGCTCCGGCGATCCTTCCACCGTATTCTTCTGAGTAGCCGGAATTACAGGCATGTGCTACCACGCCCGG